>NW_012106820.1:1269802-1311000 GCF_000951045.1 Mandrillus leucophaeus
TAGACTGTCATTCCAAGTGACTGTACCATTTTCTGTTCTCACCAGCAATAAATGAGAATTCCTGTTTCTGTTTGTCCTTGCCAGCATTTGGTGTTGCCAGCGTTATGAATTGTGGCCATTCCAATAAATGTGTGGTGGTATCTCATTGTTGTTTTACTTTGCATTTCCCTGATGACATATGATATGGAACATATTTTCATATGCTTATCTGTATGTCTTCTTTGGTGAAGTATTGGTTAAGATCTGTCTTAGTCCATTCAGTGTTCCTATAAAGGAATACCTGAGGCTGGGTAATTTATAAAGCAATGAGTTTTATTTGGCTTACAGTTCTACAGGCTGTAGAAGTATGGCACCATCCTCTGCTTCTGATGAGGGCTTCAGTCTGCCTCTACTCATAGCGGAAGGTGAAGGAAGAGGAGCATGTGTAGAGATCACATGATAAGAGAGGAAGCAAGAGAGAAAGAGGAAGAGGTGGCAGGCTCTTTTTAACAACTAGCACTCATGACTCTTATGGGAACTAAAAGAATGTTAACTCATTACCAGGAGGACAGTACCAAGCCATTCATGAGGGACTCACCCCATGACCCAAACACTTCCCCTTAGGCACCACCTCCAGTGTTGGGGACCAGTTTTCCGTATGAGACTTGGAGGGATCAAACAAACTCTAGCAAGGTCTTTGGCCTGTTTTTAAATTGGGTTGCTTGTTTTCTTTTTGTTGAAGTTTAAGCATTGTTTGATATTTTTGTGTAACAGTCCTTTATCTGATTTGTCTCTTTCAATTATTTTCTCCCATTCTGTGACTTGGCTTCTCATTATCTTGAAATTTTCTTTTGCAGAGCAGAATTTTTTAATTTTAATGAAGTCCAGTCTATCAATTCTTTCTTTCATAGATCATCCTTTGGTGTTACATCTAAAAAGTCATCACCATACCAAAGTCATATAGGTTTTCTCCTATATTATCTTCTAGTTTTATAGTTTTGCATTTTACATTTAGTTCTGTGATCCATTTTGAGTTAATTTTTGTGAAGGATGTAAGGTTGTATCTATATTTATTTTTTGTATGTGGATGTCAGTTATTCTAGCATCATGTCTTTTAAAGACTATTGGGACCTGTTTTTCTAGTCTCCTCTGCCAACCTGTATTAAATCACTTTATTTAAAACTAGAAAATCTAGAAGAAATGGTTACATTCCTGAACACATACACCCTCCCAAGACTGAACCTGGAAAAAGTCAAATCCCTGAATAGACCGATGACAAGTTCTGAAATTGAGGCAGTAATAACAGCCTACCAACCAAAAAAAAAAAAGTCCAGGACCAGATGGATGGATTTATAGCTGAATTCTCCCAGATATACAGAGAGGAGCTGGTACCATTTCTTCTGAAACTATTCCAAACAATTGAAAAGGAGGGACTCCACCCTAACTCATTTTATGAGGCCAGCATCATCCTGATACCAAAACCTGGCAGAGATAAAACAAAAAAAGAAAACTTCAGGCCAGTATCCCTGATGAACTTTGATGCAAAAACCCTCATTAAATACTAGCAAACCAAATCCAGCAGCACATCACAAAGCTTATCTGCCACAATCAAGTCAGCTTCATCCCTGGGATGCAAGGTTGGTTCAACATATGCAAATCAATAAGCGTAGTTCATCACATAAACAGAACTAAAGACAAAGACCACTTCATTATCTCAATATATGCAGAAAAGGACTTCGATAAAATTAAACATCCCTTCATGTTAAAAACTCTCAATAAACTAGGTATTGATGGAACATACCTCAAAATAATAAGAGCCATTTATGACAAACCCACAGCCAATATCATACTGAATGGGCAAAAGCTGGAAGCATTCTCCATGAAAACCAGTGCAAGACAAGAATGCCCTCTCTCCTATTCAACATAGTATTGGAAATTCTGGCCAGGGAAATCAGGCAAGAGAAAGAAAGAAAGGATATTCAAATAGGAAGAGAGGAAGTCAAATTGTCTCTGTTTGCAGATGACATGATCCTGTATCTAGAAAACTCCATTATCTCAGCCCCAAAGCTGCTTAAGCTGATAAGCAACTTCAGCAAAATCTCAGGGCATAAAATCAATGTGCAAGGGGCACAAACATTTCTATACAACAGACAAACAGAGAGCCAAATCATGAATGAACTCCCATTCACAATTGCTACAAAGTGAATAAAATACCTAGGAATACAGCTAGCAAGGGAAGTGAACGACCTCTTCAAGGAGAACTACAAACCACTGCTCAAGGAAATTAGAGAGGATACAAACAAATGGAAAAGCATTCTATGCTCATGGATAGGAAGAATCAATATCATGAAAATGGCCATACTGCCCAAAATAGATTTAATGCTATTCCCATTAAATTACCATTGACATTCTTCACAAAATTAGAAAAGAAAAACTACTTTAAAATTCATATTGAACCAAAAAAGGGCCTTTATAGCCAAGGCACTTCCAATCAAAAAGAACAAAGCTAGAGGCATCACTCTACCAGACTTCAAACTATACTACAGTGCTACAGTAACCAAAACAGGATGGTACTGGCACAAAAACAGACACATAGACCAATGGAACAGAACAGAGAATTCAGAAATAAGACCACACATCTATTACCATCTGATCTTCTACATTCCTGACAAAAACAAGCAATGGGGAAAGGATTTCCTATTTAATAACTGGTGCTGGGAGAACTGGCTAGCCATATGCAGAAAATTGAAACTGGACCCCTTCCTTACACCATGTACAAATATTAACTCAAGATAGATTAAAGACTTAAATGTAAAACCCTAAAATACAAAAACCTAGAAGAAAATGTGAGCACTATCATTCAGGACATAGGCACAGGCAAAGATTTCATATTGAAAACGTCAAAAGCAATTGCAACAAGAACAAAAATTAACAAATGGGATCTAACTAAATTAAAGAGCTTCTGCACAGCAAAAGAAACTATCATCACAGTGAACAGACAACCTATAGAATAGGAGAAAATTTTTACAATATGTCCATCTGACAAAGGTCTGATATCCAGAATCTACAATGAACTAAACAAATTTACAAGAAAAACACAACCCCATTAAAAAAAATGGGCAAAAGACATGAATAGACACTTCTCAAAGGAAGACATTTATGTGGCCAACAGACATATGGAAAAAAAAAAGCTCAACATCACAGATCATTAGAGAAATGCAAGCCAAAACCACAATGAGATACCAACTCATGCCCGTCAGAATGGCGATTATTAAAAAGTCAAGAAACAACAGATGCTGCAAGGGCTGTGGAGTAATAGGAATGCTTGTATACTGTTGGTGGGAATGTAAATTAGTTCAACCATTGTGGAAGACAGTGTGGCAATTCCTCAAAGGCCTAGAACCAGAAATATCATTTGACCCAGCAGTCCTATTACTGGGTATATACCCAAAGGAATATATAAATCATTCTATTATAAAGATACATGCGTGTGTATGTTCATTGCAACACTATTCACAATAGCAAAGACATGGAATCAACCCAAATGCTCATCAATGATAGACTAAAGAAAATGTGGTACACATACACTATGGAATACTACACAGCCATAAAGTGAAATGAGATCATGTCCTCTACAGGGACATGGATGAAGCTGGAAGCCATTATTCTCAGCAAACTAATGCAGGAACAGAAAACCAAACACTGCATATTCTCGTAAGTGGGAGCTGAACAATGAGAACACATGCACATGGGCTACGGCGGGCAGGAACACACACCGGGGCCTGTCGGGTGGGGTTCTGGTAGCGGGAGAGCATCAGGAAAAGTAGCGAATGCATGCTGGGCTTAATACCTAGGTGATGGGTTGATAGGTGCAGCAAACCACCATGGCACATGTTTATCTATGTTTCAGCACATGTATCCCTGAACTTAAAATATAAAATTAAATTTAAAAAATAAAAATACTCTTGTGCACATGTACCCTAGAACTTAAAGTATAATAAAAATGTAAATAAATAAAAAATAATAAATTATTGTACTTAGAGTATTTACATTTAATGTAATTATTGATATGTTAGGGGCTTATGTGTGTCATTTTATTTCTGTATTTTGTTTGTTTATCTTTTTTATGTTTTACCTGCCTTCCTGTAGGCTATTTGAACATTTTTAAGAATTCCATTTGATTTATTCATAGCGTGTCCCAGTGGAACACTTTATGTATATATAAATTATTCCAGTGAGTGATACTCTGTTGTTTGAATATTAGTAGTTTTTCTAGGTGTTACATTATTTATGAATAGCTTATTCCTGTCTACTAATGTTATTTTACCAGTTTGCATGCAGCATAGAAACTTTACCTCCCTTTATCCTCTCCTCCTTCACTATTTTCTCCACATACATTAAAAACATTTCAGACAGTTTTATACTTTTTGCTTCAACCAACAAACATAATTTAGAATACTCAACAGGAGAAAAAGGTCTATTATATTTACCCATATTTTTACTTACTGCATTTTTCCCTCCTTTCTCTCCACACTTCCTTCTTTTAATGTTTCCTTTCTATCTATTGAACTTGCTTTAGCTATTCTTCTGAAGGTAGATGTGGTGGCAACACAATCTTTTAGTTGCCTGAATCTGAGAATTTCTGCATTTTTCTTTCATTCTTGACCAATATGTTCCACTATATATGGGATTCTGAGTTGATATTTTTTTTCAGCATTTGAAAAGGTTGTTTTTCTTCCTTCTGAACTCTCTGGTTTCCAATGAATAGTACTCTGTCATTTGAATTATTTTTGCAGTGTAGGTAATGTGTCATTTTTCTTTCTCTGTTTTTAAGGTTTTTGCATGGTCCTTAATTTTTAGAAATTTGACTGCGATGTGTCGTGGTGGTGATTTCTTTGGATTTATCTTGTTTGGGGTTTGCTCATTTCTTTATAGATCTGTGTCTTGTATCAAATTTGTAAAGTGTCAGTCATTATTCATGTACTTCTTCAACTCCACCTTCTTTCTACTTTTATCTAGGACTCCAATTATATGATTATTAGATTTTTTTTTGTAGTCCCGTAGGTCTCTGACTTTTTTTTCCTTTTAGTTTATTTTACCTTTGTTTTTCAAATTGGGTAATTTCTATTCTGTCTTTGTGTTCACAATCTCCACCTGTAATTCTTAGTAAAGCAGGTTATTTGTAAGATGAGAATATTTTAGAGAACAATTCAGCATGAAAACAATCAGATCATATTCATGACAATACAGGATGTAAAATGGGATCATAGAACTTAAACAGTTCTTTCAACAATTGGATAATGCCATTAGTACAACTTTATGTGATGTTTTCTTTGCACTGTATATCTTATTTTTAATATGATTAAATTATTTTGAAAAAACGCACTAATTATGTAGTATTCCATTTTGTGTACAAGCAGTGATGCATTGCTGGGCAGTTAACTTTGTTGATAATATTGCTAGCACTATAAATAACATTATGAAGAACATCTTTGGGTTTCCATTTTTGCTGATGATCACTGACTGTTTTTTAGTATAATTTCTTAAATGTGAAATTAGTAGCTCAGGCTGGGCATGGTGGCTCACGCCTGTAATACCAGCACTTTGGGAGACCGAGACAGGTGAATCACTTGCAGTCAGGAGTTCAAGAACAGCCTGGCCAACATGATGAAACACTGTCTTCTACTAAAAATACAAAAATCAGCCTTGTGTGGTGGTGCACGCCTGTAGTCCCAGCTACTTGGGAGGCCGAGGCACGAGAATCTCTTGAATCCAGGAGGCAGAGGTTGCAGTGAGCTGAGATTGCACCACTGCACTCCAGCCTGAGTGACAGAGTGAGACTCTGTCTCAAAAAAAAAAAAAGAGAAAAGAAATTAGTAGCCCCAAAAGTTAATATTGTTTTTCAAAAAGCTCTCTGTACTAAAGGCAACTTATAAATCGCTTTGAAGAAAGTCTGTGCTGGTTTATGTATGTTGACTCATTGTAGGAAACTTTCACCATACCCTCATCAGCTTTGAGTCTTATTTTAAAATATTGACTTGAATGGTGACTTGGTTTATTTTATATATACACATTTATGTGTAAGTAAAGATTTAAAGAAATAGCCCACAGTTATGGAAGCAAATTGGTCTTTTATTCTCTCAGGATCATTTCCAACAGTGTGTGGTGAAAAAGTCTGTGAACCCATACCTGGAGGAGGAAGAGCGTCTAGAATGTAGAAATGTCACCGTATTTTACAGTTTTACTTATTATTTATAAATTCGATGTTAGAATTAATCCAGTGAAATGAGAGAAGACAAACATATTGAATGACAGGCACTTTTTTTCCCCATTCATGTGTTTTTGGAAACCTTATTTTGCAGCCTTCTCCCAAAGCAACAGTGTATATCCATAACCTTTGAAGTGTTATTCCTTCCCTCTTCATGTGTGAGTTTAGTGGAGTAGCTTTTCATTATTTTAGTGTGTCGTGTTCAGGTTCTAAGAGCAGAAGGGAAGATTGTGTTCTCTTTGTCTTCTCTTCCTTCCCCCTGTGCCTCTGCCTTTCTGTTGGAGCTATCTACTGGCAGAGCTTTGGGAACTCGAGGCCTTTAAACTTTAGGTGGCACAATCGAGATGGGACTGGGAAAGTTCCTCCTGAGGGATGAGTGAGTATTGTGAGATTTTTGGAAAGGTAAAAGGTCATGGAAAGTAGATGAGAAGGTTGGGATGTGTCTTTGGGGGAAAGGTGAGGGTAGAAACAATCTCATTCTTAAGGTTTAGTGGAAGTTCTTCGACTAGGTTATAAAATGCTGTGGGGCTGTTTCTTTCCTGGAAATCTCTCCTTATTTTATAACCTAATCTTTCATGATAATCGGACTTTCTATAAAACGTAAATTAGGGAAAATGTATTCCTTGGTGCTATGGTTTAAATGTGTCCCCCAAAGTTCATATGTTGGGATCTTAATTCCTAATGCAACAGTATTGGAAAGTGGGCCTAATAGGAGGTGATTAGCTGATAATGATTAATATCGTTATTGTAGGAGTGAGTTATTGTGAGAGGGAGATATAATTATCTCAAGAGTGGACATGTTATAAAAGTGAGTTTGGTCGCCTCTTGCTGTCTCTGGAGCACTCTCTAGCCCTTCCATCTTCCATCATGGGATGTTGTAGCAAGAAGCCGCACTGCCAGATTGCACTTTGAAATTGGACTTCCCAAGGTCCAGAACTGTGAGAAATAAATTTCTTTATAAATCACCCCCTTCGTGATGTTTTGTTACAGCAACACAAAACAGACCAAGACATTGGGTCAAATTGCAAAGAAACGTTGTTGTTCTAGGTTATAATAAATGTAAAAACTAGCGCAGATTTATTTTGGGCTACATGTGAAGGGATGAGGTAAGGAGGGTGGATGGTGTGGGACAGAAATTCAACTGTTAACTATTATATAGATGCAAACTTGGATGTCATCTATACATAGCAATATTCCTAGCCAGTTCAAGGTTTATAATGAAAAAATATTTCCCTGACATATTAAGTGGCTCATATATAACAGAAGGTCATTTATGAAGGAAGGAATTACTTTGGAAATTTATGCAAACTATTTAATCACCTAAATTATGAAAAGCAATTTGGTTCCCGATTTTGTGATGGGAACATTTTTCTTGGTAATTGGTGTAGTGGCTTCATGTCAGGAGTCACTTCATTCTCCCTTTCAGAAGAGGAAAAAGGTTTATGAATGGTCTGTATTTGATTTTTTTAGCACCTCACTATTTCATGTAGAAGAGGACATCAGTATATGCCCTAGATTAGATGGGCAATGGAATTTTGGGCTGAAGAGGGGAGAAGTATAGTTTTCCTTGTGTTAAAACTCTGTTTGATTAATTAGAATGAACTGCCAAGGTATTTCTGGGTACCAGTAATTTATTATCTTCCTACAAGTCTATAAGAGAAGGATAGAGCCTAAAGGTCTGTACAGAACTCACTAGTTATAGATTTTACGGAAAAACAAACATATTTGAAAACTGCAAGTTTAATCAGATTCTACAGGACTTCTTAGAATCCTTGTGACCACAGGCTGGGCGCAATGGCTCACACCTGTAATCCCAGCACTTTGGGAGGCCGAGGTGGGCAGATCACCTGAGATCAGGAGTTCGAGACCATCCTGGTTAACATGGTGAAACCCTGTTTCTACTAAAAATACAAAAAATTAGCTGGGTGTGGTGGTGGGCACCTGTAGTCCCAGCTACTTGGGAGGCTGAGGCAGGAGAATGGCGTGAACCTGGGAGGCGGAGCTTGCAGTGAACCGAGATCGCGCCACTGCACTCCAGCCTGGGCGACAGAGCCAGACTCCGTCTCAAAAAAAAAAAAAAAAAAATGCTTGTGACAACAACATGGACTAGGAATTGGTAGGAGGGGTTATAGTTCTTTCTTAATTTACACAGGGCTCTCTTAGACTTAGGGTGACCCCAGCCTGATTTCACAGGGTAGGACTTCCAGTGAATTCTCTCTTACCAGTGTGTTCCTTGTTTGGAGTTCAGCACTGGGGACTGACTGGGGAGCAATGTGCATGAGCAACATGCAGTCTCAGAACATGCACTTTGGGCAAAGAGCAGAGCCCCTTTAGATCAGGGTTGGATTTACCATGGTGGCTCCAGTAGAGGACTGAAGCTTTGGCATATCATGCTCAATGTTCCTTCCTCTCCATCAGATATTTTTAATAAATGTGCAAGTCTTTAATAAATGTGAATCACCAGTGGTGGATATTTTGTCCAAGAATTGTCCTGAAGAGGAAGACAGTTTGGACCAGCTGCCCTGGGAAACTCCTCAGGCTACTTGACTCGAGTGCAGCCTCGCTGACTGCTCATGCTAGTGCGTTAGAGGTGGCCACAAGGACAGCTGACACTGCCTGCACGGCCTGCACTCATACCCATGCTCATCGACTGACCTCTGATTCTTTTTTTTTTTTTGAGTGGGAGTTCTGCTCTTGTGGCCCAGGCTGGAGTGCAATGGCATGATCACAGCTCACTGCAACTTCCACGTCCCGGGTTCAAGTAATTCTCCTGCCTCGGCCTCCTGAGTAGCTGGGATTACAGGCACCCACGACCACACCCAGTGATGTTTTTGTATTTTTAGTAGAGCTAGTGTCTCACCATGTTGGCCAGGCCTCGAACTCCTGATCTCAGGTGATCCACCTGCCTTAGCCTCCCAAAGTGCTGGGACTATAAGTGGGAATCACTGCACCCAGCCTCCCCCTAATTCTTATAGTTCAGCAGCATGTCCCTATAGGTCACTTCTAGTAGTCTTTGCTGTTTAAATAAGCTTAGGAGCATCTGCAAACTTAGAAAGTTTCCTGCCTTTGAGATAATTTATAAAAATATCAATGTTGATTCTGGCAGAAACCCCCCATGTAGGCCCTTTATCCCAATTAGTGTTTTTCAAACGTTAGAGTGCCTGACGTTGTGGTAGATCATTAGGTGTCTCTGCTACTTTATATATTTTCTCTATCTCTATCCTTATGCATACAAAGAAACTAAACACCGTATTTCATTCATCCTAAGATGCACATTAGTTTCACATTTTAACTTTTTATTTGAAATTGGGCATGTCTTACAATTGAATAGCGTCTTAGATTTGATGACATGTGAAACTGGAATAAATGCTTAGAGGATAAACAATGGAATTGGAATTATCCCTTAAGTGTATGTTAAAAATAACCTGAGAAGAGTTTGTATTTAAAAGTATTTTCAGAGTTTCGATTATGCTGACTCCAATTTTTGTATCCCATTCTTCTGAATCCAGTTTCTCCTTCCAGGAGGACACCTGATAGTAATTACTTCAATGAAGTGGTGTCAGTAATGATATTGTCTTTGTTTAATCTGAAAAACACTTTTCTTTTAACTTTACTCTTGGATGGCAGTGTGTAGCTGGTCTTAGACTCCAAAGTTGAAGGCCATAATTACTTTCCATAATTTGAACATGTTACTTCATTGATTCCTGGCTGCTGTTATTGTGCCTTGCCATCTGCTCCCTGGCCAGTTGTTGTTACCCGGTAGATAAACTGTATTTGATTCTGTACTTTTAAGATATTCTTTTTCATAGTCTATAGTTTTACTATTTATTAAATAGTAAAATTATTTATTAACATTATAAATAAACATAAATAAACTGCCTTGTAGTACCTTCAAGTTTTCTTTAAAGATAAACACTTTTGGCCAGGTGTGTTGGCTCATGCCTGTAATCCCAGCACTTTGGGAGGTCGGGATGGGCAGATCATGAGGTCAGGAGATTGAGAACATCCTGACTAACATGGTGAAACCCCATCTCTACTAAAAATACAAAAAATTAGCCGGGCGTGGTGGTGGACACCTGTAGTCCCAGCTACTCAGGAGACTGAGGCAGGAGAATGGTGTGAACCCGGGAGGCGAAGCTTGCAACGAGCCGAGGTGGCGCCACCGCACTCCAGCCTCAGTGACAGAGCAAGAATCCATCTCAAAAAAAAAAAAAAAAAAAGATGAACACTTTTATTTTTAAGTTCATGTTAACAGTTATCTTTAAAGAAAACTTGAAGGTACTGCAGGGAGTTTCCCTGGAGGCCACATGGTTTCCCCTGTGAGTATCCTCTTAACATCACCATGACGCTTTTTGTTACAATTGGTAATTGGATCTTCATAGATATTTTAAACTGAGATCCATACTTTATTCACATTTTCTTGACTTTTTAATCCCATTTCCTCTTTCTGTTCCAGGATCCCATCCAGGATAGCATGTCGCATGTAGTCCTTGCAGCTTTTGAGGCTCCTCTTGGTTGTAACCGTTTTTTAGCCTTTCCTTGTTTTTGATGATCTTGACAGTTTTGAGCAGGGCACTGGTCAGATGTTTTGTAACATGTCTCTCCATTGGGATTTGTTGGATGTTTTTATCCAGGTTAGATTGGGGTAGTATGTTTTGGGGTAGACAGAGAGCAGAGTATTATATGTTTTATCCAGGTTAGATTGGGGTAGTATGTTTTGGAGTAGACAGAGAGCAGAGTATTATATGTTATATCATATGCAGGGTGCATAATATCAATATGACTTACTGTTGTTGTGAGCTTTAATCAAATGGCTTAAAGTGGTATTCGTCAGGTCCCTCGACTGTAAAGTTACTCTTTTTCCCCCATTTATATACTGTACTCTTTGGAAGGAAGTCACTAGGCACAGCCCACATTAAGGAGTGGAGAGTAATGTTTCACCTCCATGAAGGCAAAGTGTCTACATAAATTGAAATTCTTCTTCATGGACAGTTTGCCTCCTTCACCCCATTTATTTATTTAATCATTTATTTATGTTAGTATAGACTTAGGAGTATTTATTTTATACTTAGGATTGTAATTCAGTATTACCTTATTTTGTTGTTCAAATTGTTCTAGTTTTTACCACTAGGTACTTGTTAAATTTGCTGCAGTATCCCTCTGGCTTAACGGCATTGGTGTTATTTTATCTTTTCACTCATTTTCCTTCTTTATGGCTCTACAGTATGTTCCAGATTCATCTGGTATATTTCCTGCCCAACACCTAGAATCAGCCATTTCTCCAGAACTCCTGGTTCCTTGTCTTGGTGAATGATTAGAAAGCAAGGTTTGGGTGCCAGGTGGTTCATTGCCATTGGGGTGTCATCATTTCTAGGCCCTTTAGACCGACAGAGCAAAGGGTTGTATCTGTATATAATAGCTCATATATACACAAATATCTGTAAGTATATCTGTATGTAACCATATGTATCCTTATTAAGCTAAATGTGAATTCATGCTTAAGTCTCCAACTCTCACTCTAAAGTGAGAAAACTGATTTCCACACATGGCATGCATTTACTTAACTGTTCGATTCCAATATTCATGTACAGTAGTTTCAGAATTGGTAACTCATAACTCTGTGAGGAACAACTTCATCAACTAGAGTGCAATGCTGATATACAGTTCCTTGCAGAATACACCCAGTTTCAAAGTTACTTAGGCCAGCACCTTTTTCTCCCAGTCATGTCAGTAAAATTGTTTTGTACTTTTTTAATGCATTTGAATCCTTTTGTTACATTTTGCATTCCATCCTGGATCACCAAATCTCCTAAATATTTGTTTTGTATTTTGCATTCATTTTGGGTTACTCTTTGCATTGTAAAGTTCTATGAGTTTTGACAATGCTTAATATCTTGTATTCACCATTAAAATATGATATAGAATTCTCTGCTCTATAAGTACTCTGTGCTCCATTTATCTATTCCTAACCCCCACCACTGGCAACCACTGATAAATTTACCGTCTCTAAAGTTTTGCCTTTTGTAGAATGTCTTTTTATTGGAATGATACAGTATGTAGCCTTTTCAGCCTGACTTCTTTCACTTAGCACTGTGTATTTAAGAGTCACCTATATTGTTCATGGCTTGATAGCTCATTTCATTTTACACTGGAATAATATTCCATTGTGTGGATGTGCCATGGTTTGTTTTTCCATTCACCTATTACAAGACATCTTGATTGCATCCAGTTTTTGTGATTATGCATTAGGCTGCTATAAACATTCATGTGCAAGTTTTCTGTAGATACATGTTTTTGGATCATTGGGTAAATATCTAGGAATATAGTTGTTGTATCGTGTGGTAACACTAGGTTTAGTTTTGTAAGAAACCGCCAAATTATTTTCCAAAGTGGTTGTACAGTTTTGCATTCTTACCGGCAATGAATGAGCCTTCCTGTTGCTCCACATCCTCCCGGCAATTGGTTGGTAATGTGAACTTTTCAGATTTTAGTCTTTCTGATAGGTGTATGGGTGGTATTGCGTTGTTATAATTTGCATTTCCATGATAACATGCTGTGGAGCATCTTTTCATATGTTTGTTATTTGTACATCATCTTTGGTGAGTTGTCTGTTCATATCTTTTAGCCATTTTTTAGTTAGGCTGTTTGTTGTTGTCTTGCTGGGTTTCTTTCCTATATTTTGAATATAAGTTCTTTATCAGAGATGTATTTTGTAAAATTTTATCCCAGTCTGTAGTTTTTCTTTTCATTCTTGTAACAGCGTCTTCCGTAGAGCAGTTTTTAATTTGAATAAAGTCCAACTTACTAATTTTTTCTTTGCACAGATCATCATGTCTTTGCTGTTGTATCAAAAACCATAATCACCAAACCCAAAGTCACATATATTTAATCCTGTATTTTCTTCTAGTATTAGAATTGTATATTTTACATGTAGGCTTATGATCCACTTTGATTTAATTTCTGTGATAAGCATAAGATCTATGTTGAATTTTTTAGATGTTTTTCTTACTTGGTGTCTACTGAGCTTCTTGGATCTATGATTTGTGTCTGTCAATGGTGTTGGGAAGTTCTCAGCCATTATTATTTCAACTGTTGTTTCTGCTCTGCTCTCCCTTGTGGTGATTCAACTATATATGTGTTATACCTTTCAAAATCGTCCCACAATTTTTGGATAATCTGTGTTTCTTTTTTCTTTTTGCAATTCAGTTTTGGAAGTTTCTATTGACATATTATCCAGCTCACTGATTCCTTGCTTGGCTGTGTCCAGGCTCCTCATGAGGCCATCAAATGCTTGCTTTCTTTTTTCTTTTGAAACTTTAACATGTAGACAGAAAGGCTACATTTCTCTACTGTGAATTTAACTTGCATTTTTGACAAAGTATGTTCAGATTGCATACAGGCATTCTTTATTTCTGTTACACTGGTTTTGATTTCTAGTATTTCCTTGCAATTCTTTCTGAGAGTTTCTGTCTTTCTGCTGATGTTACTCAGCTGTTTTTGCATGTTGTTTATTTTTCCTGTAGCACCTTTCACATATTTATCATGTTATTTTAAATTTCTTATCTGATAATTTCAACATTTGTATCATATCTAAGTCCTGTTCTGATGTTTGCTTTGTCTCTGCAGACTGTTTTTTCTTGTCTTTTAATTGCCTTGTAATTTTTCTGTCCTAAACCAGAAATGTTCACGACATTATGAATTTAGATAAGTACCTTTTTAGTGTACGAATACACGTGACAAGTAGTAGTTGGGCTTTATTTGATGCTTGCTTGCTATAGCTTTAACTGCCAGAGGCGTCAGTTCTTGTTTTTGTCTTCCCTCTTGATGTCTGTATTCCTTAATTGAGTACTCTTTCTCAGAGAATCTACGGCTTTTCGGACTGTAATTCACAGTAGTTATACTGGACCCCTGTTGGTGTGGTGGGAAGTGGGGATGGGGGGAAGTGTTCTGTAATCCTGTGTTACATGGTAGTGTTTAGTAGGCCTGTGTGTCTGGGCTCTGACCGTCACAAGTGTTTCTCTAGTGATATAGTAGTGACACAGCTTTTCCCCGCCTTAGGTAAGACAGAAAGGCTACAGGGTGCTGGAGTGGGACAAATGTCATTTCCCTAGCAGGGATAAGGCTCTGAGAAACCCTGGAGAGTAGGCTTTTTTTGTCGAGAAGGTTCTAGGTGACCCATTTCCCAATGGTTACTTCTCCCCTTCTCTCGCGGGAGCCACAAGGAGCTCTTTCTTGCGTGTTTACCATGGGAACCTGGTGGAGTTTCTAGAGATAAAACCCATGAAATTGTAGAGGCCTCAACAAGACTGTGGCTCTCTGGGGGTTTCTCACTCTCATTCATTGCTGGTTCACACTCAGCAACCAGAGGTTCACTGAAATTACCATTTAAGCATTACCACAAGTTCGTAGCTCCAGTGGCTTCTGCTCTGAGTGAGCAGATCTTGGCTGTGCACCGAATTCCATGTCTCTCCGGACTTCAGTGTGGTACTTACCGGCGTCAGTCCCTCCTGAGTCCAATACATGACATTGATTTTTCATTTCATTCATTTTTTTTTCTGTTGTAAGTATGAGAGTGATTAATTCTAAGCTATTTACATGCCAGAGCTAAAAAATGATGGAGGTTGGAATTAGTGCTTGATTTATACTTACATTTTTGAGGAACTTGTACTTCCTTAATCTGAGGATAAGTTGGCAATTCTGGAAATTTTCCAGCCATTATTTCTTTAACCTTTCTTTTATAAAACTATTTTATACACATATTGAATCTTTTCATTGTGCCCTTCAAGTCTTTCAAGCATTCAGATTCTCCTCTTTATCCTTCTGAGTTACATTGTAGGTCATTTTGTTGAGTCTGTCTTCAGCTTACTGATGATCGTTTCTGTTCTTTAAATTCATTGTTTAACCCACCCATTGAGCTTTTGTTTCAGTTACTAAACTTTTCGTTTTGCAAAGCTCTTACTTTTGTTTTCTTCCAAATCTGCATTTTTACGCCTAGAATATCTCATTCTTTTACTATGTTTTTGATTTCTTTAGTGCATTTAATCACGTTAAACATACTTATTCAATATTATCCCTCTGATATTGCTCTTCTCTGTATTTTGGGGAGCTTATTCCTCCTGACTTGGTTTTCTCTCTTTCACTCATGGAGAATTTTATACTTTATGTATTTTGTATTTTTGATCAGGAGGGTATAATCATTGTTGTGTTTTCTATGCAACAATTTTTTGTTATTATTATTTTCTTCCTTTTTTCTTTTTTGTGGTTTGTTAATTTGTTTGTTCTCATTGTGTCTGTCTGGGACCTCAAGTTTTACTGACCTGGAACAACTTCTAAGCTAATTCCATGACTTGCAGAGTTCCTAGGCATTGTGGATTGGTTACATTTGAATTCTCCATCAGAAAGAAGGCCAATGCATTTTCAGGAAATAGAGTATACCCTGGTTCTCCACTTTCAGCCCAGAATGACACAGACTAACTTGATTCTTTTTTGGTCAGTGCTCTCTTCAAGATTTCCTGGACCATGCTGCTGTAAGTAGATGGGGGATTTGGTTCAGCCCTCCACCTACGAAGGAGAATCTTTTCTATAGTCCCACTTAGGCATTGTTTAAGCTCTCTGTGAATAACACTGGCCACTGGTCTCCACACTCCTGCACTCTGCTATGGTGTCAGCTCACGGACTTAAAATGTTCTTTTCAGTTTCCTCTTGGATGTTGTTGTTGTTTTCAAGGATTTCTTGTGCTTTCTTGTGAGCCAGAGTCAATATTTAAAAAGACATTTGTTTGATTTTCTCCAGAATTTCCAGGTGTTTATAGCAGGATGGTATTCACATTATAGAGTCTCCTGTTTGGCTAGAACCACGAGCAGGTCTCCCATGTATTATCCCGGCATACTTAAATTAGTTTCTCTGGTTGTAGTCTCCATTTCAGCTCTAGCTGTGGCTTCTTTGTTTCGCTTCCATTTCCAACCTCTTCTGTAATGGATGTAATCTCTTGGTGTGTTTGCTCTGCGAACGCTGTGATTCTCTCTCACCGTGATTATCTCGTGTCCTGCCTTCATGCCAGTAACTCAATTTTTTAGCTGTATCTGTTTTGTTCCTTTCTGTTTCTAATCTAACTACGTAATAATTTGTTTTGGTTCTCAGTTTATTCGTTTAGCTCTGCAATGTTCCTTTTATTCTGTTATTTTATTAGCTTATCTTTGAAATCATGCTTAATTTGATCCAAGGCTTATATAGTATAATATAAAGAACTCATGAGAAGCGTGCCCTTCTTATTTGGGCTTCTCTTCCAGGCTACTTTGTATATTAGTTATGTGTGTGTGCCTAGCTGCCTTTCTTATTTGTGCTTGTTATTTTAAAATTTTTATTTATGTATATATTTAATCATTCCTTCATTCATACTCATACTTCCTTCTTGTGACTGTCATTCCAATTTGTTTTCATCTGGCTCATGCCTCAGTATTTTCTGTGATGTAATAGGGATGCGTTATTTTTATGTTATACTTTCCTGATTCGTGGCCTGATTTATTTTTATCTTTGTTCATTAAGCCAATTAGCCTATATTATTTGCAGAAGTATTAGAAACATCAAATAACAACAACAAAAAAGCAAGAACAATAAATGACTGCTTCTAAATCCTGCTCGTAACTTCCACTTATTTGTCTTAGCCCCTTCCCTTTCTATTGGCCTTTTGAACCCACCTTGCACCAGTTCCATACCAAGAACTCTGTTGGGGTATCCTTATCTCTAACTCAGTTCTTTAGAGGACCCCAATTGTGATGAGATTTGTTGCAACTAGCTTTCTGACAATTCATTGAAAAAGCCTGATATTGAAGTTACATAAATTTTGGAACCAAGGCATTTGTGAGAGTCTGGCTGTGTGTATAGGTGTTTGCTCTTAGTCCAGAGAGATACAACTTGTAAACACTCAAGGAAATTCCTGAAAATTGATTCAGTTGGGATGACGGCTTAAACTTAAAGGGGGATTTATCCTTTCTGTTCAAGGATAGTTCAGATGAAGTTTGATTCTTGCTCCACTCAGTATGCTGGAAACCCAGCATCTCTCTTCCTCTTTCTCCTCTACTCAACAATCTTCCTATGACTACCTGTTGTCAGCTCTGCTAATTCAAGATTGATTCCTTCTCTGTTAGGTTCTGCTCTCATGATCCACCTTCCAGGCTTCATTCCCCAAGAGTTAGGTCCTTTGAGGGAGATAGGGGGCTCTTCCTCATGGAAAGAAAGAAACCGTTTCAGTTGAAGTGAAAAGTGCATGCTTGAACTCTTCCTCCCTCCCTGAGAAGGATGGGGCCGCTCTGAGGATGGGAGTCCACCCAGCGAGAACCAAATGGACATCAGGTGGGGTGGGGCTCACCTCTCCCAGGCAAGCTCTCTCATTCCTGCACACACAGGCAGCTGAACGCCTTGGTTTGCCTTGCTCCCCTCAATCTGGCATTGGGCAGTGGATTTCACAGGGGGTACAAAAGTCCGTGGTGTGCCTGGATCAAGGTCCTAAGCTGAAGAAAACCACCTGCCTCTGTTTGCCTGGCATTTATTCTCCAGAAGGGACCCAGGCTGATCAGCCAGTTTCCCATCTTGCCATCATGGATCTTTCCTGGGATTATGTCTCAAGGAATTACATGCTGACCTGTTGGGAGGAAAAAAATATATATATCAATATACATGTGTTATACTGTGGTCGGATTTTTAAAATCCCTTAAGCCTTATACTTTGCATAGTTCCTGAAATCGGTGTTCTCGAACTGTGCAGGATTAACTTTGGTAGTTAAAAATAGAATCAAAGAGTTCAGAATCACTCTGCTGGGGGAGTTCTAGGCACAGAAGTTTTTCCAAGGGCTGCAGTCTCTGCCTCAGTGGGTCTTTGGAGCAACGTCTCCAATCTCAGGGTCTTCAGAGTGCTGTGTTTTAAAACATAATGCATTTCCTCTATTTGTCAGGTTTCATGGTACTGTCAGAAATAAGCATATATCTGTAAACAGTTCGGCTGTGATTAAGGAGCTCCTAGAATCCTAGAAATAGTGAAGTTTCATAGCTTAACACTTTGCCAAGGTGGCTAGCTGGTGGATGAGGCCAGGATCCAAGGCTTGAAGGAAGTCAGGTTGCACACTTTTTGAAAAGATTCTCATCTGCACATTGATGCATCGCAGAGTAACCATGAACCCACTGGGAATATTAAATGCTGACCTCTAGACACATAATTCCTAAGCTTTAATTTCAGTGGGAACAGAGCCAACCAGGTTTCAAAGATGAGCCAATAAAATAACAGAATAAAAGGAACATTGCAGAGCTAAATGAATAAACTGAGAACCAAAACAAATTATTACACAGTTAAATTAGAAACAGAAAACCAACCAGTAATTATGTGCCACCCCTAAAAATAGGCAGCCGCAGATAGCGAGGAGATATTGTCAGTTTGGGCCAATTCTCTTAGCTTTTTCAGTACCTTTCTATCAAAGGAACTTTTTTCCCAGTAATTTAACAGTGGAGAATTTTGCTATGTTTTAGGCACTTTTCTTCATGCTACCTATTCAGTCCTTGCAACATGCTAGAGAGAGAGCAGTTAACAGCCTTCACCCTTGTTTTCACAAATAAGGGAATTGAGTCTCAGAAAAGTTCAGGTGATGGGACTGCCCCAAGCCCACATGGCTAGTGAATAGCAGAGCTCAGAGCCTGTGATATCTGTATTTTTTACACTGTATCCCCAACAAACAGACCCTGAGCAGTCCCAAAATGTGAGCAGAGGTAGAGCTGAGCTCTGCATCCCGAGAGGGCCAGGCCCTGTGGTACAAGGACCAGGATGGTCCTAGAAATGCCAAGCTCCCCTTCAGCGGCTCTCAGACATCCAGGCCTCAGGACTCCTTTGCTCTCTTTAAAGTTATTGAGGATCCTCTAAGTTTTGTTTATGTGATTATATCTATCAATATTTACCACATTGGAGATAAAGGCTAAGAAGCATTTTAAAGCTCATTAATTCACTTAACATCATAAGGCCATTCCATAAATAGCATAATATTAACATAAATAGCATTTTATGGAAAATGACCATATTTTCACCCAAGAAATCAGTGGGAAGGGTGGCGTTGCTTTTTATTTTGCAAATCTCCTTAATGCCTCATGTAATAGAAAACATCTGGATGCTCTGACCAGCTTCTGTATTCAGTCTGCTGCTGGTCCCTATGTGCTGTAGCCTCTGCAAAGCTCTATGGAAGACTCAAGCGAAAAGGGGGGTGAAAGAGAGAAATAACGTCTAACCATTATGAAGAAAGATTTGTCCCACTGGTCCTCTGAAAGCGTCTCAGAAACCAAGGGGTTCCAAGACCATACTTTGAAAACTTCTGTCTTGTACAATTACCAAAGGGAATTATTTTTCATGATCATAATCATAGTGTTTGCTGTTACAACAAGGAGGGCAGAATGACATCGTGGTTCAAAACACAAGTGTTGAAAACTCAACTTTATGAAGCAGGTTAGGGGGTTGGATCTCAGTTTCTGTACTTAGCTGTGTGACCTAGGACCAGGAGCCTTTTTGTTTCATAATTGATATATTTATGCATTCCCCTTCTCCTTTGATTATAAAGGTAATACATGCTCATAGCAAAGCATTCAAACAGAAAAGAGACATATAAAATTAAATTTGGGGGGTCTCCCATAATCTCCATTATTAAATGAGAAAAATAATAATACTTACTTTGCTGGATTATTGTCGTGAAGCCAAAATGAGTTGTTTGCGTGTGCATGTCATGTGACATTTAGAAATGCAAACTCTATTTAAAGGCTAGCTTTGTTATTTTCAGGTATCACTGATACCTGATACCTGATATTTATTGATATCCTTTTGGTAAAGTACTTGTTCATCTTTTGTCCATTTTTCTATTGGATTGCCTGCCCTTTTCTGATGGATTTTTAGGAGTTTATTTCTTATTCTGAATATGAGTCTTTTGTCAGACCTAGTATCTTGCTGACTCAGGGAAAACCTCAGTTTGTTATGCTGTAAAACTAAGAAAAAAATATAGTGGATGTAAAGAGTATTAAATTAGATAAAAGAAGTCACCCTTGTTATAAACTTTAGAGTGCTACACAAATATGAATTTATATTATGCAGCTATTTTCTCTGCAAACAAGAATTTAAAAATGGTGGTGGTTAGGTCTATTGTTATGTGTTTGCTTTTTTTTCTTAGCATCTATACAAAGGAAAAAAAATAATGTGATGGGAGCTCTGTAAAATCACGTTGAATGATGTTACTCAGTAATTCACAAAAGAAAAATTGCTGCAGAAATGCAAGATAGCACATTACGCATTACCACGACAGTTGGATTCTGAACCATATACACGATTATTCAGAGAGATTGATTTTAAAAAGCACAATCACTTAAAGTGTGCTCTCAACTGAAGGGCTCAGATTGGAAAAGAATGAAGGGAGTTAGGCGTGTTGACTTGAGGGTGCCTTGCCACACCAGCCTTCTGGGATTATGTGGGCTGGGGACCCTGCCTCCTCCTGTCTTCATCTGAGAGGGAGAAGGGAGTGTAGATCTTGCAGGAGAGCCATGTGTGTGAGTAGCCATGTGGCGACAGCCACTGGCACTGAGTGACATTGCACAGATCGCAGCATGCTCCTCCTCTTCCCACCTGCTGTAGCAGACAGGGCAGCTGTTTGCATCCCTATTTCAGAGGAGAGAACATTGAAATGCACAGAAGCCAATTGCCTGATGAGTTGGGAGCCCCAGGGTCTTTTGCCTGTGTGGACTCGGCTCCTCCATGCCCTCCTGCCCAGTTGGGGAGGGCAGGAATAGCCAGGGGGCAGCCTGAGGATCTGGAATTGCTGAAGCCCACTTTCACAGTGCAATGGTCTGAATGTTTTTGTCCCCCGCTAAATGTATATGTTGAGATCTGAATCCCCAAGGTGATGGTGTTAGGAGGTGATTAGTCCATGAGGGTGCAGTCATGATGGATGGTCCCCTTATATATGAGGCCCCAGAGACCTCCCTCGCCCCTTCCACCATGCAAGGACACAGTGAAAAGGTAGCTGCCTATGATCCGGGAAGCCAGCCCCCACCAGACACCAGGGTTCAGCCATAGTGGCAGGTTAATCATGGACTTCCGGCCTCCAGAACTGTGAGAAACAAACTTCTATGCTTTATAAGATACCCAGTGTATAATATTTTGTTATAAGCGTCCAAACGGAATAAAACATAGAGTGTGTGCTACTTAATTGCAGGCCCCTAGGTTCCTGTGGAATACTGTTCTTTGGGAGACTAAACCTGTGTATTTATTCATAGGCCTCTGGGCCAGGATTGGATGTTTCTGTCCCCTCTCTTGCAGGAACCCCCTAGTTTGACCAGGGTGGCCTCCAACTTGGAGGGAGTGACTGCTCTAGGCAGCTCTGCCTGCCGATTCATGGTTTCAGGCTCAAGTGCTGCATGGCAGGCTGGGGGCTCTGGCAGCAGTGGAGGACATTTGGGTGAAAGAGAAGGAAACTTCCCTGCTGGGTGAGGAGCTAGATTTTGTCTCTAGGTAAATTCTGGGCAGTGGGAGTGGAGCCCCTGCATACCTGCCCTGAATGTCCTTCTGCTGGGGGCCAGAGGGCCATGTGGGAACTATAATCCCATCTGGGGACTTTCCACACTCGGAGGTGTGGCTACCATCCCCAGGTCTCCCAGTTCACCTGCAGCCTGTGTGGCCAAATGCAAACCCTGAGGCAAGGAAGTTAAGTGCAGAGCTGAAGTCCTGCTCCAGGTGCTCTGTGCAGAAGCCTGTCGGGAAGCAGGGGGCTGAGCTCAGCTTTAGTGCAGCAGGGTTGGGACAGGCTTGCCAGGGACCAAGGAGGGAAAAGGTTGTGGGGAGAGGGGAGGGGAGAGATGGACCCTGAACCTGCTTTTGGAGTAGCCCCTGGGAGGGAGGGTTTTTCTTGCCAGCCGGTCAGGGTCTTGCAGGAGGAGACACAACACCTGCAGACCTATTGCTGCCAGAGTCCCACAGGACGCCTTTGAGAAAGGGGAAAGGGATCAGTCAGGAGCCATTTTGCAAATGAGGAGACTGAGGCCTGCAGCCGCTGCCTCTCATCTGTGGTCACAGACGTGGGGGCCTGGAGACAGTAAATGCCTGGATAGAGCCTTGGCAAGCAGGGCTAGTCATGGGGACCAAGGGACAAAGGCTCAGGGCTGGGGTGCACATGGTGGATGTGAGGAGATCCACATACTGTGGTATTGCAGGATTACAGGTTGTTAAATCAGAGGCTCAACCCCAGGACGCCACCCCTTGTCACTCTGAGTGAAGTCCATGTCCCTGTCTTCCTCCTTGTAGGGACCCTGTTCCCTCCCTCTGTGACCCTTGTTACCATTTGTTGTTACAGGTTGTTATAAGTGTATCATTATTGTGTTGTATAATCCTACCTCATTCCCCGCCCCCACCAACACACACACACACACACACGCACGCACAATTTTTATTCTGGGAGCTCAGGAGCAATATTAATTTCCACTGCACACGTCAGGCAAGCATAATGCTGGGGACAGGAGATGTTCCATAAATGTTGCATGAATGAATGAATGAATGAAAACTTGGCTGGACCATGGCTTGTAGCAATGGCTTGTGCACTTCACTCAAGACTTTTGACTTGATCCTTTGGGCAGTGCAGTTGGAGGAGGGTGATCTGATCATATCGGTGGTCAGAAAGTCCGGTCTAAAGATGAGTAGAGGACAGCCTCTGTGTGTGTGTGTGCCTGCGGTGTGCATAGGGGCAGCAGGCTGCACAGTGGGGATGGGAAGGAGGTGAGGGACCTTGTCACTACAGACAGAAAGCCAAGAGACTCAGACCATGTGTGACCCGTACAGGTGCTAGGAGGAGGGAGATTGTTCTGGGAGCATGGTTCCTCATGCCCTTCTCTCTCCCTCTTGAGTCTTTGTGGGGGGCTCCCCTAATGGGCATCCCTGCATGCTCAGATGGTGGTGGCTGCTGCTTGTTGATTACAGTTTGAAAAGCTGTACTAGTCCCAAGCTGCCACACACCGCTGAAATTCAGTGTTCCTCTAATGGGGTTTCTGTTAGAATGTTGGAAAGAAGAAAGCCTTTTAATTAGATTGGTAGTAATTGAGCTCCCAAACCACAGAAGCCTTTCTCTCAGCAGATGAAGACACAAATGCAATTAAAAGAAGGAAAGGCACCTCAATGGAACCCTTTCTAATTTTAAGTCCATTAAGAACAACAACTCCTTAATAAGTTGAGGTAACAGATATACATTCTGAAGAGTTTAACAACACTTCCCAATAATATTGGAGATTGAACTGGAACTGGAGTGCTCCAGCTACTTAAATGGATAGCTCTGTTGGGGATCATTTGCTCAGTGCAGAGTACAGAGACATGTTAGCTCTACAACTTTTCCCACCGAAAACTCCTGGCACATTTTATTAGGAAAATGGGATATATTTTTTCCTGTAACTGTTCAGCGTCTTGTGGCCATTGCCCCTGGCCTGGGTTCCCCTGAGACATCATCCCATGTCCCTCCCTAGGCAGCCCTCTCCTCTCTGTGGGATTTGCCCCACCTGGCCCATCTCACCGTAGAAGTGCCCAACATGTGAGCGACTGGGCTGGGGCACTGATGCATCAGAGTGTCCCTGCCAGCTGCTTACCTGCTCAACGCATTTTCATTTTAATGAGAGGCAGCACTTTTTTCATCTGCATCCCTGCCCACTGACACGCCCCAGCAGATGCCATGTTCTTTCTGCCTTTGGGTCTTTTTTTTTTTTTTGGAAACTGCCCATCGCTGAACCAGGCCAAGTAGATTCTGTTGCAGGAGCTTGAGGTTTCAGCTCCTGTTCACATCTTCACAGGGACATTAATTAATATTTTCTCTGGAGAGGGTGTCAACTGCTAATGCACAGAACCCTTTGGGTTGGAGTTATTTAATACTGAATCACAACATTCACAGTATAACTATTGTACAGAATTTACTCATTTGCCTCCTTTCACGTTGTTTTATGCTGAGCCCTATCGGACTTGGTCAGCCATACTAAAATGCAAGTTGCCTTCCATTTGGAAAGGCCGGTCTTGACGGGTCTCTTCTCTGTACGTCCTGTGCTGGAGCAAAGTCACAGCTGGTACACTATCCGAGCTCCCTGGTTAGCACGTAGGCTTAGCTGGAGGCAGAACTCAGGGAGGTGTTTTGGAAATGTAGGAAAATAGGCTCTGGAGTCCGAGAGATCCAAGTTTGAATGGCTGCTTCTAAAGTCACCTCATCTTTCTCACCTTTAGTTTACTCACCTAGGTAGGCTTTACCTTCAGGTGTATTTCAAAGCCTGATGTTCCCCCTAGAAGTTAGAGGATGAGAGAAAAGTCCAGATCTGCAGGGACAAGTCAGAGTCACGGCCCACATGGCACCACCCACACAGGGTGCAGCAGCTCCACACAGGGCCATGGCCACTTTCCTGGGGGAGGGAGGCATAGCGTATTTGTATTTGTTTAAAACTGTATATATTTTGGAAATAAACCTGACTTTAAAAACTTGGATTTTCACCTACTTTTATGTTTTTTTTTAGTCTGTGAATTATTTAAAAATACAAAGATAAATAGCTAAATCATTAGCAGGCATCATTTCTGGATGGTAAGGTTGCAGAGTTTTAATTTTCTTCTTTATACTTTTCCATCTTTTTAAAATGCTGTATAATAAATGTGTCTCACTTTGGAATAAATAGAAAAGCTTAACTCTGGGGAAATGCTGCTTGCATATATTGGAAGTGCTTGGTGCATTCTAATTTCCACACATAACGATCCCAACAGTCAGATCCCCACGTGAATAATTGTCTCATTCTTTCTTTTGTAAACCATATCATATTTATGCTGCTGCTTTTTTTTTTTTTTTTTAAGGATGAGAAGAACCAAGTTTTAACCACCAACATTTGGCTGCAAATGGTAAGTTAAGAGAATGACAATCTCGCCCATGGGCCTGCAAGATCTTGCACCCAAGATTTTTGTCCTGATACCTGAGATGCTTGCTTCTGAGAGGTCCTGTTTAGAAAAAAAAAAAAAACATAACCATGGCTGTCACACCAACTCCACACCTGCCAACAATGAATGTTGGGTGTATGACACTACAGTCTGCAGTGCTCAACACATGCACAAGCTCAGCACATAGGACAGGGTAATGTGGGGACACTTCAGAAGCACTTCAGGCAAGACAAGTAAGAAGATACAGGGCTGCATGTAGATGTCCACAACCTGCACCACAGCCAGTCCCCAGGACTCAGGAGTTCCAGCCCTGCCCTCTGTGGCCTCCAGAGCTGTATGTTTGAATCAGGTGGAGTGTTCCTAAACCAGAGGCCCTCGTACTCTGCTCCAGTGATGCTTGTAAGAATCTTGAAATGCTGCCTATCATTTGTAGATTTTTAACTTGACATCTGCAATACTAACCTAAATTAAATTAATTGCAAATGATGCCACTTAACATCCAATTGTAAATATTGACACTGAAAAATGGAACGGTCAGTCTCTATGTTAAATGGAATCAAAATAGCATAATAATTTGGTGCCCATCTCATTCAAACACCATATGAACAAGCCTTTTTAAAAACTGTCAAATATTTAACATAGTCCCATTTTTTCTTTGCAAATGCATTTCTATTCTGCTTTCTATAGGGAATTTTATCCTAATGTAATATAGTTTTATGTTTGAAAGTCTCTCTCTCTTTTTTTTTTTTTTTTTTTTTTTGAGACAGAGTCTTGTTCTGTCATCCAGGCTGGAGTGCAGTATAGTGGCACAATCTTGGCTTACTGCAACCTCTGCCTCCCAGGTTCAAGTGATTCTCCTGCCTCAGCCTCCCAAGTAGCTGGAATTAGAGGCATGCACCACTGCGCCCGGCTAGTTTTTGTATTTTTTAGTAGAGACAGGGTTTCTTCATGTTGGCCAGGCTGGTCTTGAACTCCTGACTTCGGGTGATCCACCCACCTCGGCCTCCCAAAGTGCTGGGATTACAGGCATGAGCCACCACACAGGGCCAAAAGTCTTTTATTAATCACTGTGCCTTGGTTTCTTCAAATGTAAATATTTACACAAGAATTATTCCTTTACACCATAAGTATTAAATTTTGTTTCTTTTGGATTGATTTAAGTTTGCTGTTGTTATTGGTATTATAATTCATCAAAATGACATAAATTAAATTTTAAGTAATTATAAAACATAAATTTTTATTGGCAATTTATATCTGCCCAAGATGAGTTTGTTTTAAATTAGTTCATGTATCCCCAGATGACTTATTATTACTTGAATGGAGAAATGATAGTTTTCACATCAATTCTGTTGCTGTTTTTTAACTAGGTGTAGTAACATGAGTAGTTGGACATGAAAGCCACTTTGTTAAAGCAATGTTACTCAATCTTTGAACTTCTTCTAGATTATATGCCAAAAGTAATGTAGTTTTCATCAAATGTATCAGCTGACAGCTTGATTAGTTTCTCCTTCAGTTTTGTTGAAAACAAAGAATTAAAAGAATTAAAACCCACCGGACCTTTGAAAGTGTTTGCCACCCAATTTGTAAGGTAATTCACACAGACACAGAGGCTGATACTTGAATCGATCCTTTGGTTGGTTCTTGGGTCAGTGTCCCAAGATAGGAGTTGAGGTAAGATAAGAGAAATGTGCCCCTCTTTGTCAAGTGGAAAGGGAGAAGTAAAAATGGAGGCAAAGGATAGTCTCATGTGGTTCTTGGGCAGGTGAGTTATCCTGCAAATACATGTGGAGTTGAGGAATAGAAAATGGATCTGCATCCAGCCTGGCCAACGTGGTGAAACACCATCTCTACTAAAAATACAAAACTTAGCCAGGTGTGGTGGTGCACACCTGTAATCCCAGCTACTCAGGAGGCTGAGGCAGGAGAATCTCTTGAACCCAGAAGGCGGAGGTTGCAGTGAGCTGAGATTGCACCACTGCACTCCAGCCTGGGGAACAGAGCAAGACTCAGTCTCAAAAAAAAGAAAAGAAAAGAAAAGAAAATGAATCTGCTTAAAGCCATTGCTAGGAGTACAAGGTGCACCCATAGCTACATGTGAGACCCCTGCAGAACCTAACATTAGTCAGGTGAGCGCCCTTGAGAGACTCCCCTGCAGGATTTAAAGCAGCATACTTCAGTGAGCGCATCCCTGCCCTTGCCTTTGCCACCTACACTAGCTTCCCTCCTTTTGCGCAGGACACACATGATCTGTGCTCTCCTGGAAGGCCCAGCCCTTCTTCCCATGGACAGGCTCATCTCCTGGCCCCTGCTGAGAGCCCTGCATTAATGATTGTCCTCGCTGCCCGTAGCATCAAAATAGTGTCCGTGGATCATTCTCGCTTTTGTCCCTCCCCACAGACTTTTCATTTGAATAAATGTTAAAGTCATGGATCCATTGGCTCAAACCAAAAACCTTTAACTCTTGTCTCACACATCTCACCTCTGATACATCAACAAATCCTGGCAGCTTGACATGAAAAACCGATCCAGGATCTAACTACAGCTTCAGCCATGATACTTTCACCCTGGTCTACATGGGCGTCATCTCTCACCTCCATTATTAGGAGTCCCCATCCAGCCTTCCGCTTCAGTGTGGCCTCTTCTGGTGGTGTCTGTCCTCAACATAGCAGCCGGCATATAGCTTCTTGGCACAGCTCCCTCCGGGGGCTCCTGTCCTGGACAGCATAGGAACTGAAGTCCTTAAAGTGGCCTTGGATTCAATTCCCTCCCTGCCTGGCTCCTTTTTCCTCTCCCCTCCCCTCTATCCTTTGCTTCCTGGCTGCACTCACTGCCCACTTGTTGGGTGACACACATGTCACCCGAGCACATGCCCCCCTCAGGGCCTTTGCACTGGCTACTCTCCTTGCCAGGAAGGCTCGTCCCTAAGAACCACTTGATTTCCCCCTTACTTCTCACTGGTCTCTTCCTAAAGGTCACCTCTTCATTGAGGTCTTCCCTGAGCTCCAGTGTACTGTCCCAAACCCTCCCCTCCACCTCCAGCCCACTGTGTTCTCTTTATCCTGTTATATTTTTCTCCCAAAGGCTTCTCACCATCTAACCCACTTTGTGGTCACTCGTCTATCTGCTCATTGGTTCTGAGTCTTCCTCACCGTTAGAATGTGTGCGCGGTGAGGACAGCGCTCCAGGTGCCTTCAGTCACTGCTGTACCCACAGCCCTAAGCTTACTGTCTCACCTGTAGCGGGCGCCAAAGAACTTTTGCTGAATGAGAGAATGAAGCAGAAACTCAGGGTGAACCTTGAGGTGCTTAGGTAGTGTGACACAACATAAAGCCATCTCCTGAACAGCCGTGCCCCACTTTCATACTGTGTGTGCAAGGTCAGGCTTCGGGGAATGAGGCAGGTGCTTCCGTCTTTAATTAAAGTTGGACATTTGCCATGCCCTCTCAGGAACAACGCTGTTATTGACCTTTTTCTTACAGAGAGAAATGCATGTTATGGAGAGGTCTCTCTCTCTGGCGCCTATCTTCCTTAGCCCTCAGTAAGTGACTGGTCTTCAGCAATGTATATGATTTGGCAATTTTATTTAAAGGATGGTGGTTTCCAAGAAAAATGTAACTGGATTATTACTTCCAGTATTGAATTCAGATGCTCCATAAATAAACATCCTTGCTTCAGAGGGTGTCACCAGAGACCTCTAAATTTATTTCAAGCACAGCTAATTTTTAATTAAGGCTTACATTTGCAGAAGCATCTGCAGCTTCATTTGTTTGAAAACTCACCTTTTAACTCACCTCCTCTTTTGAAGCAATCTGCTCTGTGGAAGGTATTAAACTGGGCCAGGTGAGGGAACCTAGAAATATATAACCCAGTTTCTACCTTTAAGCCATTTATGATCAGGCTGTGTAATTAACACGTTTAGAAGAAGGAGGCAGAGGAGAAGAAGAAGGAAAAGAGCAGGAGGAAAAAGGAGAAGGATGAAAGGAGGAGGAAAAGAGGAGGAAGAAAAAAGGAGGAAAAGAGGAGGAAGAAAAAAGGAGGAAAAGAGGAGGAGGAGGAGGAGGAAAAATGGAGTAGGAGGTGGAGGAAAAATGGAGGTGGTGGAGGAGGAGGAGGAAAAACGCAGGAGGAGAAGGAAAAGAAGAGGAGGAAGAGGAGGATCTAGCAGTTGTAACACTGCCTCCCAACTGAATTTTTAAGGGCTCATAAGAATCCTGGGTTTAAAACAAACCTTAACAGTCAACGAACCAATGCCTGTGTCTCTCTGCCCCCGCCCCCACCCAGTGTTTCAGTCTGGAAGCCCTGGCATTCCTGTTCATACCCACAGCGTGGACATGAGGAACTCAGGAGTCACCAGAGCAAGCTTGGATGCTGCCCAGGGGCCACTTCTAAGCAACCTTCCATTGATTGCTGTTCTTGTGTTCCCTGGCTGGGGACCAACCTGACTTGACCCAGCACAATAATGGACACGTGCAAGTGAAGCTGGATACTGAAGGCTCTCAGGGCCAGGGTTCTGAGGGGGGTGCAAATATGGGCCGGGGCGGAGACCCACAAAAACGGCTCTAGCAATGGGTTTTTCTCCTCCCGAGTTTCATGTTGCTGAATTCCTGTCCTGAAAATCTGAATCCACGTAATCTTTTCTCTAGGGTATTTAAACTCTGCAAATGATACATTTTCTATGCATTAAAAATGGAAAAGGCAGAAAAGTAAAAAAATGAAAAATCTCTCCCTGACCTCCAGTTCGTTGGTTTTCTTCTTCTTTCTCCCAGTTGCCCTTGATTTTGATCATTCAGAAACGTGAGGGAGTAGAAGGAGGCTTGGCCTCTCTGTTTACCTCTTCATGTTCCTAGGGGGAAGCAGCCGGCTCCTCTGCAGCCGGTTTTCTCTGCAGATTAGTTTTTATCATTTTGGGAGGCTTGTCAGATGTAATCTGATTTAATCTATGAGAAGAAATGACAGAAGACATTTCAGTTTCTGAAGAGACATTTGAACCATCCGGAGACTTACATTTGCTTTTAAAATATCTGTCTTCTCTTATTTTGCAGTCGTGACCATTCTTCTGGCATTTGATGTCCCAGCCTTCCTGGGTCGTTCTCTGACTTTAACCTCCTAATTCTAATTATGGTACTAATAGCATTCACACCATAGATAAGATTTTAAGCCATTATTTTTTCTAAAATGTTTACCTTTTTAATTTCTGCATTCATTATCACTTGATCTCTGACACATGGAAATGCCACGCTTCCTGTTCACAGACAAGCCAGCTAGCGGCTTGCTTAGGGCCGCGACAGCATCTCAGGGTGAAGAGCGATGTTTCAATCATGACGTCTCACCAAGAAAAAAAAGTGTCAGGATCAGGGGGCTGGAAAGAAGGCTGCTTTCCTCCTCTGTCAAAATAATAGACGGGACGAATTTAGAAAAGATAAGTGTTTTCTGACATCAAACGTGCGATGTCTTTTCTGGCACCAACAACCAATTTTCCAGCAGCAGCTGGGGGTCCACCAATTCGATTTATTTCTCACACTATCTACCTGGGGTTCGCATCAGATCCCACAGGTTAAAGGGCTCAGTCTCACTTCAGATACCAGCTGCAAATGGGGTACCCAGGCTACCCACAACGTCTACCAGGTGACTGAAAATTCGAGGGTTCCCATACCCTTCTCCCCCAGGTTCAGTAACTTTCTAAGATGGCTCACAGCTCAGGAAAATACTTGGCTTATTTAATAAAATTGTATATAATACACAAACTAGTATATTTATAAAGAAAAATATATTCATTAAATAAATATTTAATATCTACTTCTATAAAATACCCTGGAGAAAAGCTTACGTGAATTCAGAGTTTCAGAACAGGAATTCAGCAACATGAAACTCGGGAAGGAGAAAACCCATGACTTAACGTTTATTGGTTTATTCTGAAGGATGCGCTCAGGAACCACCAAGTGGAAGGACGCAGAGGGCGGGGCGTGGGGGCTGGGAGGGTGTACGGAGCCGCAGTAACTTCTCCCCAGCGCCACCCTCCCCGCAAGTGGATGTGCTGACCAAGAGTGTTTATAACCCTGTCTCCAGCCCCTTTCTCACCCCTCCCCAGAGCTGTGAGTGCAGTGGATGGAAAGCTCCTTCCTCTAGTCACTAGGTGACCAGCCCCCATGAAAGCTATCTAGGTGCCCAACTCTAAGTCACCTCATCAGTGTAAACTCAGGCCTCAGGCATGGTCAGAAGGGGCTCTGTATGAATCACAAAAGACTCTCCTCTCACTCAGGAAATTCCCAGGGCTTTAGAAGCTCTGTGCCGGGAAAACCAAATCTATCTTCTTCTTATACCATAGTGTATTTTTTTTAATGAGAGGTAACTTTCCTTTTTCCTCCCTCCGTTCCCCTCTCTCATCCCTTTCCCCTCCTCCACCCCCCCTCAATGCTTCCATGCCGCTAGCATCCACACACGTTTAGAGTTTCCTGTGGGCTCGAAGCAGTGCACATGGGGCCCAGGTGCCAGGGCCATGGAATAATTGGGATTCCCGCGGTGCCTTTTCGATCAATGGCCCCTTCCTCCCTTCTGTGTCCCCTCACAACTCCACACACTCTTCTTTTGAAGATTTAATGAGAAGGAATCTCACAGAAAGAGGGAGAGAAGGAAGAGCACACACTCCTCTAAATGTGATGGTCTGGGAGTCTAGGTTCACTGATGCTTCTTTTCAGATCCCCACTCTGGAAAACATGCCAGGTGCTGTCTACAAAGATTTTGCCTGTTGCCCCCTGTTCCCGAGGGACCTAGGAACCAAGTGCTTTCAGAGAACAACCTTTTTCTAGAAGTTTATTGTTTATAGGGCCTTATTCCATATCCATTCTTAGGAAACCTTCATCGGAGCCTGTAGGGGTCACTGGTGGGCCCCCCGGGCTCAGGAGTGTGGACCTGGGCTCCAGGGCACACAGCCTGAGGTTCCCTGTCCTCGTTGGCACTCACTCTTCCCCACCTTTGGCCGCAGCTACGTTATGATTGTTATTACAGCTCCCAAGTCCAGCAGGATTTTGTAAAGTGGGGAAATCTCTCTCTTTTCTTACACCGTCATTCATCACTTGCCTACCAGGGCCACATGACTTTAATCTGCTGCTGCACACATTATCTTATCTCATCCTGTGAGGCAGGGTACATACGAGGAAACTGCAGTTCAGAGACAATGATTTATCTGAACAACCTCGCACCACTAGTCTCTGCCAGAGCCTTGGTACAAACCCAGGTGTGTCTGATTCGGATGCTTTCTGCAGCTCCCCCCCACCTTTTCTGCCATTACTGTTACCCGAAAAGGGTCCTGATCCAGACCCCAAGAGAAGGTTCTTGGATCTCGCGTGAGAAAGAATTCAGGGCAAGTCTGTAAAGTGAAAGCAAGTTTATTAAGAAAGTAGAGGAATGAAAGAATGGCTACTCCATAGAGAGAGCAGCCCCGAAGGCTGCTGGTTGCCCATTTTTATGGTTATTTCGTGATGATGTGCTGAACAAGGGTTGGATTATTCATGCCTCCCTTTTTTAGACCATATAGGGTAACTTCCTGATGTTGCCTTGGTATTTCTAAACTGTCATGGAGCTGGTGGGAGTGTAGCCGTGAGGATGACCGGAGGTCACTCTCGTGGCTGTCCTGGTTTTTGTGGGATTCAGCCGGCTTCTTTACTGCAACCTGTTTTATCAGCAGGGTCTTTATGACCCGTATCTTGTGCCGACCTCCTATTTCGTCCCTTGACTTAGAATGCCTAACCATCTGGGCATGCAGCCCCGTAGGAGGTTTCAGCCTGTTTTCCCAGCTGCTATTTGAGATGGAGTTTCCCTGGTTTACATGCCTCTGACACAATGGTCAGCCTGGTTTGGGGCAAGGGAAAACAGCAGATGGGCAGCAGCATCAGGGAGACTGAGCCAGAAGAACCAGCTCTGGTAGAGCCCAGAGATCAGTTTGCTTAAAGTCAAATAACACAGGTAAGCCCTGACCCAGTGACTGACTAAAACATCCTAGTTTCCTGAACCCTGGCCTCCTCTTGTAAATGGGAGCAGTCCTCACTCTGACCCCCTCTGAACTACGGTGAGTCTGGACATACACAGGACACTGGACTAGCATAAAGGCTGTGATCTGGCCAGGGAGGGGATGAGCCCATGGTTCACGCAGTGGGGTGTGTGGAGTGTGGGGTGGCAGCGTGCAACTCTGGCTGTGCCTTGGAAGAGGTCTGGGTTTGACCAACCAGGCACTCCCATCCCCATTCCCATTCCCATTTCCTGTCTCCCTTCCCCCTCTCTCTGGCCATCATTCAGTAGGCAGGGGAGAAGGAGAGAAGTGCCTTGGTCCACCATGCCCACTTTCCAGGCCTGTTCATGGAACCTTGTGGCCCTGACCTGTATGGTAATAACGGTGAACTTGACTGGCTTTGTGATAATTAGTGACCAACCCAGAGAAGCATCCCAGGATGAGATGCAAAACTGTGGCACAGAAAGCACAGGTGTTGGCTGTGGAAGGGCCTCATGCCCAGGGCAAGGGAGAGAAATGAAGGGAAGCACAGGGCAGAGGTGCCAAGTCGGAGCGAGCTGCAGGAAGCGTGGCTTGGTTGGTGCCCAGGCATTCCTGGAAGACAATTAGGACAAGACCCACCCTTCCTGGGTGCGCCCCTCCTGTCCCCTCCCAAACCACTTCCATCTCATTAGAGAGCCCAGCAGGCAGCTGTCGATCCTGAATGCCCCAGATGACACTTCTGCACATCACCCATGAACACTTCCTCTTTCCTGGAGGTCCCTGGCTGCAAAATGATGTCACTCATCTGGATAGTTCCTCTCCTCTGATGTAGGATTAGATCCAGAGCTGGGACCATCTTTCTGGATGCTGCCCGCCCTCCTCAGAGGATAGTTGGTCTGGGATATGCCCTTTGACTCCCTTGTTGTCAGTATCAATAGCTCTAGCTCCACAGCCCCTTATCTGCAATTTCCAAATCTCAGCAGCTTGGAAAAAATGTTCCCCTCCTTTAATGTTGTTTTCGTAACTTTGCATCAAACTGTTTTGGTCTAAAATCAAATTGAAATATATGTGCAATTAAGGCATTTATTTATCTCAGTGCAAATAGGCATGTTTTGCTGCAGAAATTACCATGTGTTTGATTGTGAGGAGTCACCCTGGTCCCAGGTCGGGGTGGTGCACCACATACCTTTTCAGATCTTGGAAAGCCTGAGCTCCAGAGCGTGGGTGGTACCAGGCGGACAGAATACAGGATAATGGTGCAATTATAGGAGCTTCTGAGTTCACACTTGTCAGCACTGAGCCTCCTGTGGTGGGGTGGTGCTAATTATGTGGCAGCTGCAGGTGGGATCCCACCCGAGCATCCTCTGCAGAGCTTGTGGGCTCCAGGAAAGGCTGTTTAGCACCTGATCCTGGGAGGGAGGACCCCAGACATGGGTATTCCTCTGACAAAGGTCACTAGATAACCTCAATTAAGGCCTGGCCGCGAGCTTGTGTGAGTGCTTCCTGAGTCTTCATCTGCCTTCTTTCGTCCTGACTCTGTGTTTCACCATCAGGGCCCAGGATTTGCATTGTCGGGTGTCAGAAGCACTATCCCTGTGACAAAATAAAAATTCAAATCTGAAAACATTCCTTTAGAAATTCTGAGAGGTTCCCATGCAACTGCACAGTATTGCTTTTTGGAAATAAATATTCCACATTTTTCCAGTCCGGTTCTTATTTCAGTGGAAATAAGTGAATTTCTTTTTTCAAAGTATTCTCACAGTGAAAACTTTGAAGGCAAAACAGTTATTCATTTGGCTAGAAGTAACCCATCCACTGCAGGAGAAGGCTCGGGGACATGCAGAGGGTTGGAATTAACTTTAATGATACCATCTGAATGTGTTCATGGTGACAGCAGAACCTTAAATGTGAGTTTTATGCTCTTCACAGTCATTTTGGAAGGGATTATTGAATTCCCATTTTCATTATGTTTTATAAATAGCAATTCAGTTATAATAAATGTCTGGAATTCTCTTTGGCTTTGCACTTACCTAACAATTGCTTATAAGAAATATTAGTAGCCAAGGAAGTGAAGTGCTGCTAATGTCATTGTGTGTGTCAGTCTTGGACAGATCACTATTTACAGTGGAATGTGTCAGAATATCCAGGGGTGAAGACTGTTCGTTTCCCAGATGGCCAGATTTGGAAACCAGACATTCTTCTCTATAACAGGTGAGTATATTGAGCAAGGAAAAAAATGCTTTTATGCTTGTATGCATGTAGCTATCAAGTATATTTGAATATTTCACAGAAATGCTGGATATGTCATCTATGATCTGGGGCCACTGCTGCCTACACGACTTTCCAAGTGGCCAGGCCTTTGAGAAGCAGCTCTGTCCCCCTCAGCCGGCGTTCCCTGGTTTGGCATGCACACGTGCACACCCTGGCTAGCCTGCTGCCTAAGATGCCCATGAAGTTGTGTGTTCTCGGGGCCTAGAGTTGTTTCTGTGCATCTTGGCACATGGAGTATTCTTGCGTAAGGCAGTACCTTTGTTCTCTGAATGGCAGCAGTTATGACCAACAGCAGAAAGTGCTGGCTTATGGGACGCACTGCTGGAGCCCACAGTTTGGACCCACATCCTCATCTGTGTTCCCCATCGTGCATTGGAGAGTTCTGGGGCAGAGATGGCTGCAGGTGAGCTGGAGGACTGTCATCTCTAGCTGCATGCAGAAACGTCCCCTGCAGGGTATATACCTGTGTTCTAATAGTCTTTCTCCTGACGTCAGCAAATAAGGGACACGTTGGTAAACCAAGGTAGTCTGACTTGCAGACCAGATGCCTAAAAGGCAATTATTTAGGCAGGGTAAGTTTCTAGAAGCAGTAAAATTTCTTGTTAAACTGCATAGTCAAATAAGGGATCCCAGAACATTTCTTACTAATAAGGTCTCAGATCTCATAAATTACATCATGAAAAGCAAGTTGTTTCCTTTGACCCCAACTGAATGAATAAGGAAGCCCAGGATTTCCTGATGCAGGGAACGGCGTGACCAAATTGCCCTCGATGGTCACTCAGTGATCCTGCTGGACAAGCAATGTGTTGTCCTACATGGCTGCTTCCAGAAGGCTGGACGATGCCATTTCTTGTACTGACTTCTCATTCTGCCCCTGTCTTTGCTGTTGGGGACCACATTTCACTTGAATCATTGGGCCTGTTTCTAGAAGAGTATCTTCTTCTCATTTGCTGCCACTTTTCTGCTTCTTAAATTAGTGCAGACAACTGAGCTTTGAAAAATGTCTAAAATAGGGGTAAGTGGTCCCCTGTTGATGGATCAAACACACACCTTTCCATGCCTGGACTTTGGGTCTTCTATTTCTCGGGGGGCTGTATTAGTTTGCCGAGGCTGCTGTAACGAAGTGCTACAGACTCGGAGGCTTAAGCAATAGAAGTTACCCTGTCACAATTGTGGAGGCCAGAAGTCTGAGTGAAGGTGTTGTCAGGGCTGGCTTCTTCTGAGCCTCTCTCCTTGGCTGGTAGATGGCTGCCAGCTCACTGGCTTCACGTGACCTTCCCTCATCCCTGTCTGTGCCCTCGTCTCCTCTTCCTGTAAGCACTGCAGTCAAATTAGAGTAGGGCCCCACGCTCATGACCCCCTTTTACTTTAATTACCTTTTTAAAGGTTCTGTCTTCAAATAGAGTCGCACTCTGAGGTACCAGGTGTTAGGATTTCAACATGTGAGTTTGAGGGGGATGCAACTCAGTCCATAATGAGGGCATTGTGTCTGACTTTTTGAGGGCAAAGGGTCAGGGTTGAAGACGTCTAAGTGTTAATTTTAGCTGTAATATTTACAATCCATGTAACCTTTGAGTCTCCAATTTCTCCTTTGAAAAATGGGGGAAGTGCCAGCTTCACAGAGGTTGGAGGATCACTCTGTGGAGGTGTGCAGCACACTTAGTCTGGCACTCGGAAAAGAGCACACATTCCATAAAGGCAGTTATGTGTTTACAGGCAGAAGGATGAGGGTTCCTGCTCTTAGAACAAGATGGTAATGTAACAATTTAGAAAAAAATAGTCAATACTTTTCATTTCTCAATTCAGATTTTTTAAGTTTGAAATCAAGAATAAATTTTATAACATTCAACCTGGGCAATGTAGTGAGACCCCCATCTTTAACAACAACAACAACAGAATTAGCCGGGCATGGTGACCTGCACCTGTGGTGCCAGGTACTCAGGAGGCTGAGGTAGAAGGATCCCTTGAGCCCAGCAGTGAGCTTTGATTGTATCACTCATGCCAACCTGGGTGACAGAGTTAGGTGCTATCTCCAAATATTTTTATTTATATATATATATATATATAGAGAGAGAGAGAGAGAGAGAGAGAGAGAGAGCCCTACCATATTATATGTATAATATGTTGGTGGAATCTTATTAATACGGTTACAGGAGGCAGTTTATATGGCCTATGTGTAGGATCTTTAATTCCAAAATGTAAAATGTTTGATGATTCCAAATGCTCTGGCTAATGAGGAATTTCCAAGTTGTAATTGAATTTCAAGGAGCAAAGACCTAACAGTCTCTGCCTGACAAATGTTACCAGGATCCAGGCCCTCAGAAACGATCCCCCCTCCACATACCTGGCCCAGCTGCCGGTGCGGAACCCCGTCGCTCGCACATCTCTTGAGCTCTACTGAAGGATCCTGCTTGTTCCTCTTTCCCATGGTGGACGTAGACCACGTCCGCCAGGCTTCATCATGGAGGATGTAGAGGTTGCTTCATTTTCTGCTTTCGTTTTCCTGAGAAATGGAATGTAGGACTTTCTTTTTGAAGTAACTGCTAAATATGTGGCCTGCAGGTCCACATGAACCCAATGTGGAATGAATAGATTTCAGAGAATATTTAAGTCACTCATAGACACTTGTCTATTGCTGCAGAACAAACTACTCAGAACCGAGTGACTTGAAGCAAACAACTCAGATTATTCCTTATGATGTCATGGGCTGTCCAGGCCCATGTGGCTGGTTGTCTGTTTCACGTGGCATTGGGCACAGCCGTGGGCTGGGACTCCACTGGGCCGGCGTGCTGAGAGGTGCACTTCCACAGCGGCGCAGGACTGGGCTGAGCCGGTAGGGATGCCGGCCCTGGTGGGAAGCTCAGCCATTCAGCTGGGAGCTGTGCACCCACCCCTTCTGGGCCTTTTCCACAAGGCTTGGTATCCCCCAGCTTGGTGGCCAGCAGTGCTCTGACAGGAAGGAAGGATAGGCTGCTGGTACTCTTAAGGACTGGGTGTGGGAGTCCTGCAACAGCCCTTCTTCACCTTCTGTTGGTCAGAATAGGCAGGAGCCCAGCTTGGAGTCAAGAAAGGGGAAATCAGCTCCCGTATCTAGGGCAAGAAGGGTGGGAGGGAGACCACAGGGCGCTCTGGGGACACTAGTGATCACAGCTGAAGAAGGAAAGCAGTGAAACTGCAAGGGTCAAAGTAAAGCCCCAGGAAACAGAAAGACCAGAAGACGCATGCATCGTGAAGGGGAAGGCACACTCCGCCGTGTGGCCACTGAAAGGGGCAATGTGGGAGGAGGAGCAGGCAGGAGGAGAGAGCTCCCAGACAAGTCAGATCTTGTCATCCCTGCCTCCCCTTGCTGTCTGGCTTCCCCTTCCTGTCTGGACACACTGTGCAGCCCCTGGGTATATGCTGACCAGCCCACCCCTGCCTTGTAGCCTCATCCACTCTCCAGCCCTACTGCTTGTCCTTCGGCTCATTGATGCACCCATGCTTCCAGGCAGAGCATTTCTATGAGCTTCTTGCAGGGTGAGGAGTGCCCACCCCTTCACTCCCAGTGGGAAACCTCCCCAACACCCTCACCCCCGCCAAGTTTAGAACACATGGCTCTGTCACGTAGAAAAGGATTCCTGTCCACGATGGCACTTAGGGTTTGCTACCTCTTAGGGGCACCTAGCAGGGCACTTGATACACATTTGTGCAAAGACAAGATGGAGAGGAAGGGAGGGTGCAGGAATTATTAGGAGGAGGAGCGAAGAAGATGGATCAGTGTAATACAGTGCAGCTAAGAACAGCCAGAAAAGAAAGAAAGGAAAGGAAAGAAATCATGTAGGCAACCTAGAAAACATTCAGCTGAGACTGAGTCCAAAAATGGACACAGGAAATAGCAAAAATAGGCTTCACTAGTAATATCCTAACCCTCTGATATTCTGTTATTGGGAATTTTGAGAGATACTGAGTTTAATGCTTTCTGCCAGCTTCCAGGCATGGAAAATAATATGTTCTGCTTACTAGACTCATCTGTTAGTTCATTATTGTCTGAATGGAATTGAGGGGCTTTTCCTAAAGGAGGGGGTTAAATGCGTCCTGTGTAAGCCCCGGTTTTGATAGGAGTGTTGATGTAGCTCAGGTGAAGCCTCCCAAACGTGTCTGTCCTATTTCTCACTCTATTCTGGTTTGATATTGGAGTCCCCACGTGAGTCACTATTGCTTTTTGAGATATAATGCATTTTCCATGCTTTAAAGTGGCTGGGTCACTGCAAAACAGCCATCTCTGCATCATTTCTGGAATGGGCTGCCGTATTTCCTTGATGGATGGGGAACAAGTTGTGCTGCTGCCAGCCAGCTGGCCAGGTCGCACTGAGGAGAGGATGGACACGAATAAAAGCGTCTCTGTCTGGTGCTGATCCCAGTCATTTCTTTGTTGCTTTATTTTGCTTTACTTTAAGCCTGCAGCTCAAGGAGTTTTCTGAACACCATCTTGCCTAAAGTGGGTAGCAATTATGGATGGCTTGCCGTGATTTTCCCCTTTGGATGGAATTAAAGGCCTCGCTGGGATCAGCAGTGGGCTTGCAGAAGGACAGTCTGAATCCCGGCACCTCCGCGGGTGCACCTGCACCGTGCAGAGACAGGCAACTGCCTCACCCTCTCTGGGCTTCTCTGTTTCTGAGTTGCTTGGTCAGAAATTTCTATTGCAATAATGGAAACCTTTTTCAATAAAGATATTTAAAGATGTTTTTGTTGCCTCCCGAAAGTTTAGAACAGCATGGGGTGTCAGCCATCCTTTTTCACTGAGTGTGCAAATCTACATTTGTCATCTGCAGGCTTGTGTCTTTCACTCATTTCCCTGACCCTGTGGCTGATAGCAGAGCCTGGGGAGGGGGCTTGTATGCAGGACACACTTGAGAGCAGTGTGGCCAAGCCTGGAAGCCTCATAATTGTGCTCGTCACTGAGGTGCCAGGCGTCTTAGGGAACCTGGGGGAGCCAACCCAGGACAAGGATTCCTGAGCTTGTAGCTTATTTGGGAAGGGATCCTGGGAAGCAGGATGAGGGGAGGGGAGTGAGATAGGGAGGGCAGGCAAGCCGCTGGAGTGAGCAGTGAAAAGCAAATCGTACTGCCAGCAACCAGAGCCCATTCCTCCTGGGGAGCTCTGGGAGACTGTGTAGCACATCTCAGCCTTGTTCTGAGGAAACTGGGATGCTTATCTGCCAGCTGCCTTCCATCATAGGCTGAGAGCTGCTGCCAGGGGTGTCAGCTCCCTGGCACCTCTGGCTTGCCTGCCCCATGTGTGGATCAAGTGCAGAGCTGCAGATGCTTACAGCAGGCAGCTGTCAGGGCCTTGGGCACGGGAGGATGATTGTCGACATGGTCTGCTACAGCACAGATGAGCCATCCACTCAAGTACTAGTTGCTTTCACCCTGCTGTGATTGTAGATCCAATCTCAGCTTCTGGTAGGGGGAGCATAGCAACAATATGGGTGGAAGGGAGAGAGTCCTAGGACTTGAGGGTCCTAGGGAGGAGGGTGTTCTCAGCCAGAGCAGAGGAGGCAGGCAGGTGGCAGATTTCACTGGACTAAAGAAGAGCCCAAGCCTGCATCCCAGCAAGTGGTGCCTGCCCCCGTGGGCTGCGATGTGTCTGTTATGGAATCATGGCAGTGTACACATGGAATGGCATCTGAGGGAGTGAATCTGTGAGTTGTAATGTTGTCACGGTTAATAGCTCTTGAAATTGTGGTATCCCTCGGTCTAA
>NW_012106820.1:1311050-1333446 GCF_000951045.1 Mandrillus leucophaeus
CCTGCCCCATGTGTGGATCAAGTGCAGAGCTGCAGATGCTTGCAGCAGGCAGCTGTCAGGGCCTTGGGCACGGGAGGATGATTGTCGACATGGTCTGCTACAGCACAGATGAGCCATCCACTCAAGTACTAGTTGCTTTCACCCTGCAGTGATTGTAGATGCAATCTCAGCTTCTGGTGGGGAGCATAGCAACAATATGGGTGGAAGGGAGAGAGTCCTAGGACTTGAGGGTCCTAGGGAGGAGGGTGTTCTCAGCCAGAGCAGAGGAGGCAGGCAGGTGGCAGATTTCACTGGACTAAAGAGCCCAAGCCTGCATCCCAGCAAGTGGTGCCTGCCCCCGTGGGCTGCGATGTGTCTGTTATGGAATCATGGCAGTGTACACATGGAATGGCATCTGAGGGAGTGAATCTGTGAGTTGTAATGTTGTCACGGTTAATAGCTCTTGAAATTGTGGTATCCCTCGGTCTAATCAAGGTTGGCCTGCTGGTGCTCAAAGGCTCATAATGCAGTCATGGCTAGGCTCTTGGAGGGCCCCAGGGCATCACTGGAAGGTGATATGGTTGCTATAGTTTGAATATTTGTCCTTTACAAATATTTGAATATCTGTCCTCTCCAAAATCTGTGCTAAAATTTAACCCCCAATATGGCAGTGTTGAGAGGTGGAAACTTTGAAGGGCAGCTGAGTCATGAGGGCTCTGCCCTCATGAATGCTTTAACCTATTCACGGATTAATGGATCAATATGGTATCATGGGGATGGGACTGGTAGCTTGATAAGAAGAGGAAAAGAGGCCTGAACCAGCACCTTCAGGCCCCTCCCCATGCGATGCCCGGTACCACCTTGAGACTACAGAGAGTCCCCGCCAGCAAGAAGCCCTCACCAGATGCAGCTCCTTGACCTTGGACTCCCAGCATCCATACTATAACAAATGAATTCTTTTCTTTATAAATTACCCAGTTTCAGGCATCCTGTTCCAGGCAACAGAAAGCAAACTAAGACAGTAGTAGTTCCAGGTGAGCAGAGGTAATTTTGCTGCTGGGAACCTCAGAGAAGGAGTTTTGAGGATGTGCTGTTACAGCTTTCGTATTAATCAGATATTCGCACCCGAGCTGGAGAGAGGCTGTTTTTAAATCATGTGTGGTGGGAAGAGGGGGAGCAGCAGCTTGTTTTCAAGCAGTGAATGGAGCCAGCCAACCTATGTTTGCGTCTTCAAAGTCATCCTCCGAACTGTCCATCTCACCCTCCCCGGTCTCATCATGGTCACTCTTGCTGTTTGTTTTTAATTTGTTCATTCACTCCAACCAATATTTAGTGAAGGCTCCCGCAGCATAATCACACACTGTTCTAGGAACTAAGGATTCAGCAGTGATCCAACCAGACCCAAACCCACCAGAGAAACAGAGATGGGGAAGAGAGGAGGGGGGCATGGGCCAGAGTGTGGGTGCTCCCAGAAAAATTAGGCAGGAAAGGGAATAGTTGAGGGCTGAGCCAGAGGTCAGGGACAGACCAGGAGACTGACTAGAGGGCTGCGAAGGAACAGGCCCTGTGATATCAAGTGGAGAGTGTTCCCGACAGAAGGAACAGTCAGTGCAGGGGCCTTGTCAAGAAGGCTTGTGAAAGACTTTGAAATGCAAAAAAAATAGTGAGGGAAGAAAAAATAAAGACACCTGGGTTCCTACGGAATACTAGGCACGGTCACAGGCACCTTCCTGGTCGTCTGAGTCTGTAGTGGACTGTGCCTGTCATGGTCTTCAAACTAGTTTTCAACTCTAACTTCTAGAAAACTGATGGCAAAACCAATGATTCTAGTCCACAGAGAAGGAAATGGGTTTTGCTGGTGGACCAATTCCCCTGTGGACAGATTCAGACCAGTGTGCCTGGTTGTCTTTGTATGTGTCTGCTTTTAGGATGCTCTGCAGAACTGGTTTTAACATTTTCCTGGTTCCTTCATTCATTAATGACTTAAGTAGTCTTTGACACATGATCATTTTATATTTGCGCAAGTGTCATGATTTTATCATTTTAAAAATTCATCAATTGCCCTGAGGCAGGAACATGCTGTCCAGGTCTGTCCTAGGAGCAAATTCAGCTGTTGTGGCTGGAGAGAATTGGTGGGTGGGGAAGGCCAGGGGTCAGAGAGAGGGCCAGAGACATGATGGGGAGAGCTGGGGACCAAGTCGTGGAGGCCTTGGCTTTGACTGTGAGTGAGACAGGAGAGACTGGAGAGGCCCTGATACCTTCGATAGAATTTTTGTTGTCGGTTCCTTTTTGCTCTGAAAATTTTAAAACAATATTTATTCATATTCTCCTCTTGACTTGTTAGCAATTGATTCCCTTCAGGTGATTTTGTCCAGAAGTTATTCTCTGTTCTTTTCTGCTTGTACACTCCTCCCAGCCTGTGGCAGTGGGCAGGTGTTGCGTTTGTTGTTTCTTCTAGCATCTCAGCAAGAGGCAGGGAGGAAGGGCAAGTGTGTGTCGTTAATCAGCCCCCGATGGCCCAGCTGTTTGCTTCGGGCTAACTTGGAGCCCACCTGTTGGAACCGGAGTGAGTGGACTGCTGCTGGCTGACTATTAATGCTGCCTGCCTCATCCGGTGCCTTCTGAAGGTGCCATGCACTATGTTCAGCCTACTTGCCCGCAGCTTCTGGTCTTCAGCACCGTGGAGCCAAGCCCCCTTTACTTGGCACTCGCCTAGTGCCAGCAAATGGTAGCCAGGAAATTGTGGCTTTATGCCTTCTTGCTAGACTTTATGAAGTCTGTTTGAGCATCCACAATTCTCAGGGCGGGAAGCTGGTGCTCAGAGAGGTTCAGCCACTTGCCCGAGGTCACCCAGCAGGGTCTGCCTGACTCCATAGTCTGACTCATTACCGGCCAGTCTCTCGTCACATCAGGAAAGAAGCTCGGTCTCTTGTGTTTCATTTTCTAAAGTTAAAAAGCAGAGAGATCCCCTCTCCCTCCCTCTGAGCCGGCTCCACTTTCGCACCTGCTCTGGGCTGCTCTGCCAGACTCAGCCTTCCGCTTCCTAAAAAGAGGGAGTTTGTTTTTTTCTGAAGCTGCTGTGGGGTTTTCTGTTTTTGTTTGTTTGTTTGTTTTCTGAAGCTGCTGTGGGGTTTACTGTCGCTTCTTGGCTGGTTTCACTCAGAATCTGACATTTACCTTTTCTTTGACCAAATCCCCTGCCAGCCAGTGTGGGCCACAGAGCAGTGCCACAGCAGAGCATGGAATGACAGAATCCAACTGCTGTGCAAGAGTTTGAGCAGAATTTCAAGCAGAGGACGGGTGCTGCGGTGAACGGAATTTTGTGGGGATAGCGTTGCATTGAGGTGGCCTGGGTGAGGCTGTCTTTTGGCATGTGGCAACGGGCCAGTCCACAGGGCAGCTCCCCAACCCCCTGCACCCCAAGGGCCCTGAAGCTCACTGTGCCCAAGGGCACGGCTTTTGGAGATGAGCTTATTATCTTTGTGATGTGGAACACAGAGCCAGCATGGTTGTAAGGGCTGTGTGATAAATACGTGAGACAGGAACTCGATGGGCGGTTCAGTCTTCATCATGAGCTGCCTGAGGGAGCAGGGCGGGCAGCCAGATGAGGGCCAGGGTCCGCCGCCACCCCGCCCCTTCCTGAGCCTGCTGTGGGTTCCCTGCGCGTGTCCACTGCCCACCAGACATGCGATCTTCAGCTGTCTGCACAGGAGGAGATTTACAAAGTCGTGTGTGAGGCATCAGAAGGCAGCTGGGCCTCCCCAGCATGCTAAGACCTCAGTGGTGCAGGGTGCAAGGCCCAAGCTGGATGTGCCCCCTCGCTTGTATCAAAACCTGGAGAAACTGAGGCTTTCCTTGTGGGCTAGGGCCACAGGATCGGTGGAGCTGTTGCTGTCAGTCGACTGGGTGGTATTTTCTGGGGACCTACTCTGTGTAAGATACTAGAAGCACCTTCACTGCCCTTGAGGCATGTGTAATCAGTAGCAAATCACTTTACCGTGGGTGGTCTCATCTGATGTAATTTTGTGTCCTTCAGTGAAGTCATCTAAAATTACTCTCTCTGCTTCACAATTGAGGAAATGGTTTCTGAAATTAAATGGCTTGTTGACGCAGTTCTGAGGACTTGACTCCAAACCCTTGTGCCTTTCCCAATCCTTGACAGGCTCTTTGTGGCTGTAAGACAAGGGCACAAAGTGCATCTTGCAGAGCAGAAGATGACGTATGTCAGGGACATAACATCTTAGAAAGATCTGGAAGAGAGCGAGCCTCATCCAGTGGGAGGGAGTGGGCAACTGTTCACGGCAGGGCAGCCATACGTCTTGGTCTGTCTGGGACAGCCCTGGTTTGTGCCTGAGGTCCTAGCACTGCTGTTAATGGTGCCTTTTTTCACTTTTAAGATGGGGCACTTCATGGAAAGACATGTAAGTTAGGTCATATGGCACAGGGCCCTTAGCGGGGATGGGGAGAGTTCACCTTGGAAGGGACTAAATGTGGCAGGACCCTCAATGCATGTGCTTGGAATGAAAGGGAGAGGGAAAAGAACAGGGATAATCAGGTCAGGGACTAGCTATAGTCTAAGGAATGGCGACCAGCCCAGCTGGACTTCTCTGGAAATCTGTCCCTGACTCCTGGCCACAGTCGCCTACTCTGGGCTGCTGTGTACCTTGGAGGACTCTATGTAACCATCACACAATGCTGCAGATGTGAGTTTGATACTCTTGTTTTTCCCCACTGTCCAGCAAGCTCCTTGGGAGCAACCACGTTCCATTCGCATTTTTTAATCCTCCCAAGTTAGTGTGACAAATAACACGTGGCAAGCAGCACATTGCAGTGGGTGAGGGATTAGTGGGGCCGCTACCCTGTTCCAGGAGGGAGTTACTGGAGGCTGGAACCTGGGCAGTAGCACTTGGAACTCAGGCTCTCTGGATCAAGAGAGCCATCTTCCAGCACCCTTAGATTAAAAATAAGTAAGTTCTGATTGCGTGGGGCAGGGAGGTAGGGTATGGGTCCTAGCCCGAGAAGCAAATTAGTCTAGAAATTATTCTCTTTTCTCCTCCACTGCCCACACCAATCTATCTTGAAAGATTATCCATTTGAAATGACTCTGGAGATCTTTTCACATTATTTGTGGTCTTTTTTTAATGTAAATGTTACATCCTTAACTAATCGCATTTTTGTGTTGTTTTCTTTACGGATCCTTTATGGCTTTGGGGTCCCAGACCAGGAGACTATCAATTTATTCTAGTATAGTTTCTTCTGATAATTTTTGGTAAACTGAATAGTTTGTTTTTTATTGTGTATGTTTCCCCCACCCCCCCCCCCAAAATGTTTGTGTATGCTGTGAGGTAAGGGCCTAACTTTACTTTTCTTTAAGGGATAGAAAATAATTCTAACAGCACTTATTGAGCAATACATCTTTCTCGCCGTGGAATTGAAGTGGGATTGTTATAGTCATCTATGCATGTGCCAATATCATACTGAGAGCTGAGCAGGGTGAATAAAAAGAGACATATGTCTTGAATATCTTGCTGCGATTTTAAAACACTGATGATAAAGGCAAAACCCTTATAAGCTGTCAAAGCAAAAAAAAAATCACAGCTGCAAGAAACAGTAGCCTAATAGAGGACTATTTTCAAATATTGAAGGGCAATTATTTTTAAAATAAAATATTTTGCTGAACTGAACTTTCTGGGCAAAAATAAAAGCAGTTTTAAGTATGTAAATACTCAAGTATGAAATAATTACTCAGAGTTGTATGCCAGCAAAATGAGAAGAAACCAAGAACAAGGCAAACCTGGGATATAGTCAGCACTCGTGAGTGATGGAATCACTAAAAGGCATAGTTCAGTCTAATTATTTGATGATGATGTTAAATGGTTTTTGTTGGCAGGGGACTAAGAAGTAGAAGTAATAGCAGACGTTTGGTGTCAGCCTTCTTTGGTTCATGCATGGTAAAGATAACCCTCGTTAAATGCACAAAATGAAAAGAAGCACAAGTAAATATATATGTTAAATATTTGAATAGCTATCAGAGTAACAGAAATAATATCATAACCTCCAAACCACTAGACATAAAATAAGGGACCAAAACCTGGAGTTGATAGCTGTAATGCAAGAACAGAAAACTGAGAAACAGTGTAAGTATGGGGACTCTCATGGATTCCCGGCGTGGGTGTGAACGTTATCTTAAACTGAAGACATTTGAGATTAAACAGATAGAAAGAAGCTTTTTCAGAGCTTACTTATCTGACTACAGGCAACAACTTCTGGGAGTGAGGCTGGCATAGATCTCCTTTCTAGGGGAGTTTTTACTGACTGAAAAGAAGATGAAAAAGACCAGTTGCACCTGCATAAACAGAACTGTCTCACAGACCTTCTTATCTCCCATTTGCTCCCCTAGAAACCTATTTGTTCTTCTCATAGAAGCCCTTCCTCTCCCTTCTGTCTCCCCTGTGAAGTATATAAGCTCATCCTTAGCTGTTTAAAGAGTTACATTTTTCTTTGTGCCCCGGTGCACATGTAGGCATAAAAGTCAGTTTTCTGTTGCTCATCTGTCTTTTGTCAGTTTAATTCCTAAGCCCCCCACTCCCCAAAAGAATCTGTAAGGGTAGAGGAAGAGTGTTTCTTCTCTAACATGAGAAAATCTGGCCAAAAAAAAAAAAAAAGCCTACAAAAAAACAGAAAACAAACCTACTAGCAGAAACAAGTTAAAACAATCACTAATCACAAAAATTCAAATGGGTTTAAATCCCATAACAGTTCTCAAACCAAAACAGACTCCTACATTGGTTTTAAAAAATCAAAATCCAACTATATTGTATATACAGAAGGTAAATTTTAATCAAATAATCCATAAGATTGAAATTAAAAGGATTGAAAAACCATGTCTGCCAAATGCCATAAGAAGAAACAGATTTAGCATTGTTCTTATTTCACAAATATAGATGAAAGACAAAATACGTAAAAAGGGACAAAATGAATATTTTATGTTGATTAAAGGAAAATTTATTGAGAAAAAGTACTCATGAATAATTATGTTGCAGTGTGACTGCAAAAAAATACAATCAATGCTGATGAAAGTCAAAGGAGAAATTAGCAAAAACCAGAATCTCAAGAAAGGTAAGTATGCTTAGACGGAATGAAATAAAACAGTTGATAAAACTAGCCCAGCAGATATATAGAAAGATTTGTATCTAACAAATATTTCCCAAAAGTAATAATATTCACAAAAAATAAACTAAGACTGGAAGAAAATTCATAAGCAGATAAATAATACTCAGAAGAAAACTGGCAAACAAAGCTGACTGTTGAAAAGTCAGGTGAATCCACTTCAAAGTCAGAGATAAGGCAAAGATGAGAAATGTTAGGGACTGAATGATTGTGTCCCCTCAAAAATTAGTGTGTTGAAATCCTAACCCCCAAGGCAATGGAGTTAGAAGGTGGGGCCTCTAGGAGGGGATTGGGTCATAAAGGTGGAGTTTCATGAGTGGGATTAGTGTCCTTATAAGGAGAGACACAAGGTCTTTCTTCCTGTCTCTGCTTATTTGGCCATCTGAGGACACAAGGAGAAGATGTGTATCTGCAAACCAGGACAGTTGCCCTCCCTAGACATCAAATCTGCGGGTGCTTTGATCTTGGACTTACAAGCTCCAGAACCATGGAAGATAAACGTTTGTTATTTAACCCCCCAATCTATGGCAGTCTGTTATAGCGGCCAGAACTGACTAAGACCACAGCTATCACTGCTTTCAACTGCCTGGTAGATGCCCTAGCCGGAGTCCTATGACAGCAAGTTAAAAAAAGATATCTAAATATTACAAGGAAGAAAAAACACTATCGTTACTTCCAGTTGATTATTCACCTAAAGGCAGACGCAGCTGACAAACTTGGAACTAATAAAAGATTTAAGAAAGAAGATAATAGCTGAGCTAGGTGTCAGTGAAGAACAGTGAAGTGAAATGGAAAGAAAAGACCTCATTTACACTCATGATGATAACCGTAAAATACCAAAGAATAAACCTGGTACAGATGCACCAAACCATTGTGAGGAAAACGATAAAAATTTACCAAAGCTCCTGAAAGAGTGAAAGAGCCAGGAAGCAGCACATAGGGTCTGCCAGCTCTCCTTCTCCTGCAGCTGGGCCCTGTGTTGGAAGCTGGAGTAGCAGCGGGGTTGCTACCTGGGGACCCAGAGTCAAGGACTCAGAACTGTTCTGCCCAGGCTGTCTAGGAGACTGTAGAGACGCTCCGCTGCAGTCTTCCTGGGGTCAAGAGGGGGCAATTGGGAAGAGCTTTGAAAACTCTCGGGCTGCTCAGGGAGTGCTTAGATAGTGCTTTGGGCTCCATGTAGGGGATCTAGATCCTGCTTGCCTGGTTAGCTCTTCTGATTCAATGTTCCAACATCTGCTCTGGCTAAGAAGCTGCCAAGTGATTGTTAACAATGGAAGCTGCATCTTTGCCTCCTCAGGGTCTGATACAGCAGGTGTGGAGCACAGCTCAGGAATCGGTCACACATGGTCCCCCGGGTCACTTGTGAAAAACTCTGTCCTACTGGGCATGAATGCCAGCTTGCACTCCTTTAATTAGATGGAAACGGGGAGGTATCTGGTGGCTGGAAGTCATGAATTTCAGCCCATATACTTGCTTCAGTTACATGCTTATCTCCATCCTGCTGTCCAGAGAAAACCAACTGAATGATGAATGGTGCTCTCACCACTGGTGGCTGATGGCAAAAAACACAAAACAAAACAAAAAAAGATCCGGAACTTGATTTTGACAATATGAATGCTTCTGCCTGATACCTAGTTTGTGCTTCTCATTTTCCCAGGGATGCTTTAATGCTAGAGAACTTTACTGAATCACTACAGAATTCTTTATGCATTTTGTAATTAATAGGCAAAATATGTTGTGCTGTCACATAGCTCCTTTGATGTTCTTAGTAAGCGGAACATAGTATAGATTCCACTTTATGACTTCCAGATGGTGCCTCTAAAGGTTATAACTATGAGCTAGTTAAATGTTTTGTCCCTACCAGTGGGTTCATGGCTTCATAAAGACCTGTGGTAGGTAGCATCTGAGTTGGTAGTTTGCATTTATTTCTGACTTTTAAGTCTACATTGATACAGTCTCTTTATCTTGGCTTTGTTGAACTCTGCCTCATTTATTACGAAAACCGCTTCAGGTTGAGGGCAAGGCAAAGAAAGAAGCCTTCGTATTTCAAAAGAACAAGACGGATAGCCACGACACACTCAAATTGCTTCATTTCTGTTCCTTTTCCCTAAACTACTACATTTCATTTTATTTATCTTCCTTCAGTCCATCTACTTAATATATTTTATGTGGTTATGCTGACTGCATTTTTCACTCATCATATTTTCCATGGGTTTTTCTAATCATCATTTTAATAGTGACATAATTCATAGAGATGATACTTTCTAGTTCACCATTGTTGGATATAGTACATTTCTAACTTGTTTTATTTTGAAACATTAATAATTATAGGTCACAAGAAATGGAAAAAAATTATGGGGAGGTACATTTTCGTATTCCTCCTAATATTCTCCAGCAGAAACACCTTAAATAACTCTGTATCTTTACCTCCTAAATTGCCAGATTACCTACCAAATTAACATTGGTATACACTATAAAGTTTATTCAGATTTCACCAGTTTTACATTCATGCATTTTTGTGTGTGTGTATAATTCTAAGCAATTTTGTCACATGTATTGATTCATGTAACCACCAACAAATTAAGATAAAGAACTGTTCCTCGACTGTAGGTCTCTTGCACTATCCCTTTATAGCCACATCCCCCTTGTCCCTAACTTCTGGCAAACACTAATCCATCTCTGTCATTGTGGCATTTCAAGAATACTATATATGTAGACTAATGTAGTTTGTAACCTTTTGAGATTGGCTGAATAGTGGTCCGTGGTATGGATGTGCCACAATTTGTGTAACTGTTAATCCATTAAGAGACATTTGAGATGTTTTCAGTTTTTGGCTATTGCAGTCATAGCGTCTATAACATCCATGTCCATGTTTGTTTGTTTTTGAAGTTTCCATTCGTCTGGTATAAATTACATAAGCATGCAATTGTTAGGTTGTATAATAAGCAGATGCTTCGTTTTATAAGAAATTGCCATACTCTTTTCCAGAGTGGCCGTTCCCAACAGAAGTGATCAAGATATTCTGCATCCTCCCCAGAATTTGGTGTTACCACTATTTTTTATTTTAGCCATGCTAGTAGGTGTGTAGTGATAACCCATTGTGTTTTTAATTTATGTTCTCCTAGTGGCTAAAGATGTGGAACATCTTACCATGTGTTGGTTTTTGTCACCTGTATATCCTCTTCGTTGAAATCTGTTCATGTCTTTTTGCCCATTTTCTAGTTAGATTGTGTGGGGTTTTGTTTGTTTTATTTTTACTCTTGAGATTTAAGAGTTCTTTATTCTAGGTATGCCTTTTGTCAGATAATGTGTTTTGAAAATATAGTTTGTCTTTCTGTAGTTTATCTCTTCATCTTCTTCACCAGGGCCTTTCACAGAGTAAACATGTTCTTTTTAAAAATTATAGTGAAGTTGTTGTTATCAAATTTTACTTTGGTGGATTGTGTTTTTGATGTCAAGTCTTAGAACTCATAGCCTAGAGTCCTGAAGATTTCCTCCTATGTTTTGTTCTAAAAGTTTCACATTTTTAAGTATTACATTTAAGTCTGTCATTTATTTTAAGTTGATGTCAATTTTGGTATGATATCTGAGATTTACATCAAAGTTTATCCTTTTGCCTGTGGATTTTCAGTTATCCCAGCTCCACTCATTGAGAAGACTATATTCCTCCTCTGAATTGCTTTGAAAAAAAATCAGTGGGGTGTGTTTGTGTGGGTCTACTGTTGGGTTCTCAATTCTGTTTTATTAATCTAGCTCTCTCTCCATTATACTCTTTTGCTTTCATTGTATAGTAAGGCTTAACATTGAGTAGAGTGCTTCTTCCCATTTTATTGTTCTTTTTCAAAATTGTTTTAGCTATTTTAGTTTATTTGTTTATATAAATTTCAGACTGACTTTGTGTATCCATATGTACAAAGCTCTTGCTGGGTTTTTAATGGGAATTTTGTTGAACCTACAGGTTCTCATAGGGACAATTATGTGGAATCTTCCAATCCATAATCATGGTATGTCCCTCTTACGTCAAACTTCTATGATTTTTTCCATCAGTATTTTGTAGTTTTCAGCATGTAAGATTTATGCTTGTTTTGTTAAATTTATATTTGTTTCATTTTTGACCAGTTATAAATGGTACTGCATTTTCAGTATCCACGTTTGTTGTTAGTATAGCAATTAATTATTTTATGTTGATCTTGTATTTCTGACCTTGCTGAACTTACTCATTAGATCTATCAGGTTTTTTTTTTAATTGTTTTTGTTTTGAGATTCCTTTGGATTTTCCACATAGACCCTTATGTCACCTGAAAATAGGAACTTTTTTTATTTCTTTCTGATTTCTAGGCCTCTTACTTCCTTTACTTCCCTGGTTAGGATTTCTAGTATTATGCTGAATTAGAATGTTAAAAGTGAACAACTTTATCTTGTTTCTGATCTTATGGGGAAAGCATCCAGTCTTTGACTATTAAGTATGATGCTAGCTGTAGGTTTTTGTCAAATTTCTTTTATTAGGATGAGGAAGTTCCTCTCTATTCCAGTTTTCTGAGACTTTTTATTATGGATGAGTGTTGAGTGTTATTACTTGTTTCTTCTGCATCAATTGATGTAATCATGTGATTTTTCTTCCTTGGCTTCTTAATATGGTAGATTACATTGATCAGTTTTCAATTACTGAACTAGCTTTACACTCATGGAACAAACTCTACTTGGTCATATGTGTAATTCCTCATATATGCTGCTAAGTTGTATTGCCAATATTTTATTGAGTGGTTTATGTATATTTATGAGAGAATGTGGTCTGTAGTTTTTGTTTTTGCATTTTATAATTTTTTTCTACTGTCTTTGTCTAGTTTTGGTTATGAGGTTAATAAAATCCTCTAAGTGTTTTATCCTTTTTTATTTACTGGGAGACAGTTACAGAATTGGCATTAATTCTTTCTTAAATGTTTGTTAAAATTCCCCCGCGAAGCCATTCAGGATCTGGAGATATCTTTTTTAAAAACATTTAAAATTTTGGACTCAATATGTTTAATTGTTTTAGGGATCTTCAGCTTATTTATAGCCTATTGGTTGAGTTTTGGTAGTTTGTGCTGTATGCGTTACTGTATGTGTTAATTTCTATGTAAAGAGTTGTTCATAGCTTTCCTCATCATTCTTTTGATGTCTACAATGTCTGTGTAGTGACACATGGGATACATTCCTCATATTAGTTTGTCAATTTTATTGATATTTTCAAAGAAGCAGATTTTAATTTCATTGATTTTTTTTCTTTTTTTTTCCTCTTCTCCATGTCAGTGATTTTATACTTTTATATTTATTATTTACTTCCTTCTACTTGTGGGGCTTGTCTCTCTTTTCTGGTTTCTTACCGAGTGAGCATAGATACAGACTTGAATATTTTTCTCTTTCTTAAAATAAGCAGTACTATAAATTTATTCTCAGCACTACCAGCATGTCATACATATTGATACATTGTATTTTTATTCAGTTCAGTGTATTTTTTTCCATTTCCTTGAGACTTTCTCTTTGACTCATGGATTATTTAGCAATTTGGCATTCAGTTTCCAAGTGTTTGGAGATTTTCTTGTCATCTTAATGCTATTCATGTCTAGTTTGATTGCATTGTGGGCAAATATCACACTTCGTGTAGTTTCACTTCTTTTAAATGTATTGAGGTTTTTCTTAGGCTCAGGATATGGTCTATCTTGGTATATGCTCCATGAGTACTTGTTGGTAGACAGTTTCCTAAATGCCAGTTAAGTCCTGTCGTTTGATGATGTAAGTTCTTTTATATCCTTGCTGATTTTCTGTCTAGTTATCCTGTCATGAATTATTGAGAGAGGAGTGTTGAAATCTCCAAATATAGTTATGAACTTGTCTATATCTTTTGAAAATTTCCATCAGTTTTGGGGTCACGTATTTTGAAGCTTTCTTGTTTGAGAAAGGATTTATGATTGCTGCGTCTTCTTGGTAGATTGAGCTTTTATCATTATGTAAATTTACATCTGTCTTTCATAATTTTCTTTTCTCTAAGATCTTTATCCGATAGTAACATAGTTACTCTTGTGTTTTTTGAGTAATGTTTGCAGGGTGTGTGTGTCTGTGTGATTTATATATATATATATATATATTCTTCGTTTTTTCTTTTTCCTGCCTTTCTATGGTGTACTTAACATTTTTTGAGAATTTCTTTTTTAGAATTTTTTTATTCATAGTGTTTCTGAGTATGTCTCTTTGTACGCCTATTTCATGGTTTCATGGTTGCTCTAGATATTACACTTTATGTATGTAACTTATTACATTACTGACTACTGGTATAAACACCTTTTTTTTTTTTTTTTTTTTGGAGAGAGTCTCGCTCTGTCGCCCAGTCTGGAGTGCCGTGGCGCAATGTCGGCTCACTGCAAGCTCCGCCTCCCGGGTTCATGCCATTCTCCTGCCTCAGCCTCCCCAGTAGCTGGGACTACAGGCGCCCGCCACCACGCCCAGCTAATGTTTTGTATTTTTAGTAGAGACGGGATTTCACCATGTTAGCCAGGATGTTCTCGATCTCCTGACCTTGTGATCCACCCGCCTCGGCTTCCCAAAGTGCTGGGATTATAGCCATGAGCCACCGCACCCGGCCTGGTATAAACATCTTACTGGTTCAAGTAAAGTAGATGAATTTTCTCTTCCTTCTTTTATTGTTTTTATCTCTCTTTCAAGAACTTCCTTTAGCCATACTTCTTGGGTAATTCTGCTGCTCACTAGTTCTCTTAGTTTTTTCTTCACCTGAAAAATGTCTTGACATTTCTTTATTATTCCCGAAAGATATTTTAACTGGATTTAGAATTTTGAGTTTACAGATAATTTATTTCAGCATTTGAAAACGTCATGCCGCCTCCTGCTGGTCTCTGTTGAAAATTCTGCTGTCATTTAAATTGGTGGTGGTGGTTTAGTTTTGTTTTTCCCCCTTATGGATCATTTTTCTCTGACTGCTTTCAAGATTTTCTCTTTATGTTTAATTTTCAGATGTTAATTATGATGATTCTTGGCATTAATTTTTTTGGATTTAACTGGTTTGGGTTTTACTCAGCTTCTTGAATCTGTAGATGTATATCTTTTGCTAAATTTGGAAAATTTTTAATAATTTCTTTGAATATTTTTCACTCTCATTTTCTTTCTCTTCTTTTTGTGAGACACTCATGACAGAAATATCAGATTTTGTTACGGTTTCACACCCCTGGAGGCTCTGTTGAAATTTTTTTTTTTTTTTTTTTTTTTTGGTCTATTTTACCTTTGTTGCTCAGATTGAATAATTTCTATTCTGTCTTCAAGTCAGATCCTTTCCTTTGCTATCTCCAGTCTACTACTGAGCCCAGCCCACGTCTGTAATCCCAGTTATTGTATTTTTCAGTTCTAAGTTTTCATTTAGTTTTTCTTTACATCTTCTATTTGTTTTTTGAAACTTTCTGCTTTTTCACTGGTTTCAAACATGTTCCTAATTGCCTACCAATGCATTATTATGATTGAGGTTTTAAAATCCAGAAAATTCCAACTTTCTGAATTATCTGTTTTAGCATCTGCTAATTTTCTCTTCTCATTAAAGTTGAGGTTTTTTCTTGATTTTGGTATTATGGGTGATTTTTAAAATTATATCCTGGACATTTTGGGTATTATTGTTTGAGACTCCCAAGTCTTACTTCAGTCTTCCTTTTCACTAGGCCTCCTCTGACACTGTGCCAGCAGAGGAGGGAGAACACCACCCCTGCTGTCGGGTGATCCAGGCTCCCCACTCAGCCTCTGTTGACACCTGGGAGGGATGGGGACGTTGGTACTGCTAGGCGGGAGTGGAAGTTCAGGCTCCTCAAATGTTCTCCACTGAAACAGCAGGTGGCGGCTGGGTCAAGATGAAGTCACTGCTTGGCCTTCTCTAACATCACCTCATGCAAGTATGGGGAGGAGCATCTCCCTTTTGCCTGGGGATGTTTGAATCTAGAATGCTCACTGGGTCTTTGCTGATGAGGCTGCTGGTGGAATCCGGCTTTTTCCTTTGGTGTTTCCCTGGGGCAGGGCTCTTGGCTAGCATGGTCCAGCTGTCAGGCTGCTTCTCTCCTGACCGTTCGGCGAGAGAGGGCAAGCTTTTCTCAGGACTTCTTTGGTCTGCACCTGTTGGATTTGTTTTGTTTTGTTTTGTTTTGTGCATTCTTCTCCAGAACCCAGTTTGAAATACATAACATAAATAGTAAACCTAGGGATCTCAGCACCATGCCATTCTGCCTGTCACAAAGGTGTGATCCCTTTTGCCTTCTTCTCTGAACTGCTCGCAGCCTTCTTATGTTTATTCATGGATTGTGTTCAGACTTCTTAGTCATATTTAGCAAGAGCAATAATCATTACTCAGCTCAGGCTGCCATAACAAAATACCATAGAATGGGAGGCTTTAAATAACAGAAATTTATTTTCACACAGTTCTGGGAGCTGAGAAGTTCAAGATCAAGGTTCTGGATTTGGTTCCCCGATGAGAACTCTCTCTGGTTTATGGCTTCCTTCTCCTTGTGTCCTCACATGTGTCTGTCTTTCTAGAGAGAGGGAGTGGGAGAGGGAGAAAGAGGGGCACGTGCTGGCTTCCCTATTTCTATAAGGCCACCAGTTCCATCAGAATAGGGCCCTACCCCTGTGACCTGATTTAACCCTGGTCGGCTCCTGCTTATTCTTTTTAGCCATATTACCTCCTTCTCATTTTTCTTGTATTTATGCTGTCATAGCAAGTGGTATTTTTCTGAAAGTATATGCTTAGTTTATTTAGACTTCATATTTATTCAGATTAAGGGTGGTCAATTTCTTCATTCAATCTAAAGGAAAAGCTCTTTAAAAAATCCGCCTGGTCATTTTTCAACGAACCTCAGGTGTGGACTTTGGCCGTCTGATTGTGTAGAAGGCTCTCAAGGCTGGCTGGCTGCCTGGTCAGCATTGTCACTGGGGGACAAGCTGGCAGGGCACCATGTTGTTCCCTTCACCTTCGTGTCTCCAAGTGATCCATTTCCATAGAGATGGATTTCCACCCATGGTGAACAGTCGTTGCGTGCATAGTAACCCCAGTGTCAGAACATCTTCTCCTTCCACTGCTGGGGATAATCAGCTTCCTTTTTTCTTTTGTTTCATACATCTGGAGCCAGAAAAGGCATAACAGGTCACATAGTTTAGAAATGGACTTTTTTTTTTTTTAATTTCATGAACTCCTTCATGTCCATTTATCTAGGCTACGTAAAACTGTTAGAAGGAATGCCCAGGCTACAGGCTACAAGCAGGCAGGAGGGTAGGGCCCGTGGAGCCCAGCTGTCTCCCACACGAGGCCCTGGGGAGTTCGGTCAGCCATCCTAGGTCGCAAAAGTCATTACCCAAGAAGGCGGGAATGAAACTCGTGCTTCTGCCCTCTTGCCCTGTACGAGGTGGGTTGGCACTGAGAAGGCCAGGACCTTCAAAATGCTGCACTCTCCCTGAGAAGTTGGAATTGAAAAAAATAAAATCTGCCATCCAGCCCAAGAAGATGAAAAAGAAGCGTGACTGTTTTAGGCTGTGCTCGGTCAGGGCCCAAAGTGTTCCGTGGGAATTCACAACAGATGAGGGAAGGAGTGCCTTCTGGTGCATCTGAGGTGGTGGTTGATATGTCCCGCAGAACCCAGGAAATTCCAGCACCACTTGTAGTGGCATGAAAACTGGTCTGATCTGTGAGGCTCTGGGTACCTGGCAGAATGGAGTGCAGGGCGCCTGGAGAGAAGTCCCTTTCTGGCCAGGTCCACAGGAGCCCCATAGACACGCTAGCAACACAGGTTGGGAGTTGGGAATTCATTCCAGTCTGTCCTGTCAGCAAGCTTCATGTGCCATGAACATGCTCTGCGGATGGTGATTGCGGTTTGAGACATGGGTTTTCTGCAGCCTAACAAATATTCCGTGCTCTGGTAAGTGTCCAGGTGTGAGGCCAGGTGTGCAGGCAATGCTGGGAGAGGGCATCCAAGGGCTCTGCCCCTTTCTCTCCTGCATCCTCCTCCCTCCACATCCATCCTGTCCCACCCCTGTGACTACATATGTTTTTTTTTCCCCCCCGAGACTGAGTCTGGCTCTGTCTCCCAGGCTGGAGCGCAGGTGGCGTGATCTTGGCTCACTGCAACCCTCACTTCCCAAGTTCAAACAATTCTCATGCCTTAGCCTCCTGAATAGCTGAGATTACAGGTACCCACCACCATTCCTGGCTAATTTTTGTATTTTCAGCAGAGATGGAGTTTCACCATGTTGGCCAGGGTGGTCTCGAACTCTTGACCTCAGGTGATCCACCCACCTCGGCCTTCTAAACTCCTGGGATTCAGGCATGAGCCACCATACCTGGCCTACATCTGTGTTTTTAAGCTCTTGTGCCATTTAGCCTTCATTAAATTTTTTAAGAAAACGTTACAGATGAAAACTCTATGAGGAATGAAACACTATAAGAAATAATATGAAAACTCAATTTTTAAAAATCAACTGAAAGTGAAGTTCAAATTAAAACACATACAGAAATAGCTCACTTTGAGCAAGCATTCACAAACAGCAAAAGGCAGGTTTGGACTCTTAAACACTTAAGACAATAGAAACTAACATGATTTGAAAATAATTAAATGCAAGTAAGAATTAAAAACACAAACAAGAGAAACCCTTTAAAAAGCAGCTTTGAAAAGAATCAAGTAAAATTAAGAGAGATGAGAAATAATATAACCATCAGAATTAAAGACAGTGGAGGCACAGAATGTCAGATGAGACACAGTCGAAGGAGCAGAGGCAATTTCCTGCATGAATCATAGAAAGCTAAATAGATGGAAAATAGGAAAGAATGATTTACAGTCGTTGCAATAATATCTAACACTTCTGTAGTGCTTCTGTGTGCCAGGTCCTATTTCAAATGCTTTACATAGATTAACAACCTTCTGAGGAAAGCGCTGTGATTATTTTCAGATATGGCAGCCGGAGCACAGTGTGGCCAAGGTCACGCAGAAAGCAGGTCTGGAAGCCTGCAGCCACCAGGAGCGGCTGTGCCTGACAAGGAGGGCCATTTCCTCCCATGCGGGGGATAGGTGCTCCCACACACACTCGCTGGAATAGTAGAAGGCAATAATAAATAGCATGTGGGAGAAATGTTAAGAGATTATTTTCAGAAAACAGGTAAAGTTATGACTCACATACAGATATAAAAATGAACACATGCTAAAGAATCTATTTTACTCATATCGCATGAGGAAACCAAGCAGATGTTCTCCTCAGTTCAGTGGGAAAGTCAAACTAGTACAAAATTATATAGAGTAAAGGAATTTCAAGATGAATTCTAAATGGACACAAAACTTGTTTATCTAAAGGGGCAGGAAGTCAAGGCACTACCAATTAAATCACTACTGGGAGACTAAGAACTTCTGCATCTGTCAGCTGCCTGCAGTCCACGCACAGTGGCAAAACAGCTCAGCCAGTGAGCTGGGCGAGACTTGCTAAGTGAGATCTATGTGCTGTAGGGGACACATCGTTTTCCATTGAAATACAATGATTTTTTTCAACAGAAGCCATGTCCCGAAAGAACAGCTGAGAATGTAACAATATTGATGAAAAACATACATCCTCAGATTCAGGAGTTACAAGTCTGAGGAAAGATACGTGATAGGAAATGAGCCCAAGACATATTGTGCAAGAAAAGCTGCAGGAATGTCCAAAGCCAAAAAAAGATCCTAGAAGCGATGAGAGGAAAAAGGTAGCTTGCTAACAAAGAGATGGCAATTAGACTGACTGCAGACCTTGTAAAGGCAACAATAGAAGCCAGAAAAATAAACGAAAATAATGTCTTTTAAGTATGAAAGGAAATAATTGTCAACTTAGAGTTTTATCCTGAGCTAAACCATTCTTTACCTGGGGGGCAAAATCAAGACATTCTCGGGAAAAGAGATACTAAAGGAGTTTACCATGCAGGGGCTGTGCTACTATTTTTAAAAACTACCAGAAGACCCTTAGGAACTAGCCATGAGAAGCAGTGAGTGAAGCAGTTGGCAAAGATTCAGGTACATGTAAACAGATTTGGTTATATAAAATAATAATGATGAATTTGAGAGTATTAAAAACAAAGTGGGGCAGGGCGCAGGGGCTCATGCCTGTAATCCCAGCACTTTGGGAAGCCAAGGCAAGCAGATCACCTGAGGTCAGGAGTTCAAGACCAGCCTGGCAAACATGAGGAAACCCCATCTCTACTAAAAATACAAAGATTAGCCAGGCGTGGTGGCAGGTGCCTGTAATCCCAGCTACTTAGGAAAGTGAGGCAGGAGGATCGCTTGAACCCAGGAGGCAGAGGTTGCAGTGAGCCGAGATAGCACCACTGCACTCCAACCTGGGCAGCAGAGCAAGTCTCCATCTCAAAAATAATAATAATAATAATAGTAATAATAATAGAATTAAAATATTGGAAAATGTAGCATGAAATAGTAACTTGGACAGTGCTTGGAAGTAAAACCCTCAGGTGAACTTATATTACTCTGGAAGACCATGGAGACGCCAGCTTTGAGTAAAATATACAAGGTTAAAATGAGAGAATAACCACCAGACCAGACACATTAAGAATGCTGTATTTAACTTCCAAACAAGTAGGGGTCGAATGGGGAAGGGATGAAGAAAATGGGAGAAACCTAAATGCAATCCAAGGAGAAGGAAGTCAAAAGCATAATATTAGATGGTGGAAATGAAAACAAATATTACAATAGACAAGATAAAAGTAAATGAAGTAGCCATTTGGTTAAAACACAGATCTCCCCAATACATCTCTTCGCATTTAAATCGAACGATAGACTATTTAGATGAAACTAAAGCATATGTATGTAAGGAATGAAAACAAGGAAAAAGAAAAACAGGAACAAAAATAAAATGTGAGTGGCTATGTTTACAACACAACCGCACACACAAACACAGTAAGAAAAACAAGTATAATTGAGGCTAAATAAGGTCAGGTGATAATGATTTTTAAAACTAAAGATGTCTAACAAATCTTACATGTATACATCTAATAAAATTGCTTTGAAGAAAAGTTGGTAGAATTTTAAGTTTACTGGATGAGTCCACAATTACAGTAGAAGATTTTAACGTACCTCTTTTAGTAATTGATAGTGTAAGAAGGGAAAAAAATGTAAGTATGTAGGTGTTTTGAACAACCGAGTTAACAAGCCTTATCCAATATGTAGATATAGATACAGATATAGAAAAAAATGCATCCTTATTCCACGGGAAAATAAATATATGGAAAACTAGATATCCACATATGAATTAAAACCTTTAGCATGTGTTGTGTGAGTTTGCGTGTGTGTGTGTGTGCACATGCACTCACACATGTATAGGAATGTAGGCAGACATACATAGCCATTAAGTGCTTATGTTAGAAAAGATACTTGTCTAAGTATCTTTACCATATGATCCAACAATTGTCCTCCTCAGTATTTACCCAAAGGAGCTGAAAACCTGTGTTCACACAGAAACCTACACACATATGTTGATAGCAGCATAGACCTCTTTTTTAGGAAACCCTAAAGGCTTTTAATATCCTTTTTGGGAAAATGTGTGAGTTAATTACCAAACTCAAGAAGTTATAAAACATAACATTAAATCCAATGAAAAAAGAAGGAGGAATAAAGATAAACCTAAAAATGTATTAAATAAGAAAACTAAAGTAGAGATCAGCAAAGGACAAACTGGTTTTAAAAAAGAGCTAATAAAATCAACATACCTCAGGAAATAATTACCAAGAAAACAAAGAAGACACAAAGGGACATTTGCTGGATATAAAAGGAGTTTTTAACTACAGAAAAGGACTTAAAAATAGAATATTATGACACAACTTTATGCCAAAAATTTGGAAACTTAGATTTAATATTTTCTAGAAAATAGACCAAAAATGGAATAGACTAGCAAAAAATAGACTTTATTTTTAAACCAATTTGAGGTTCATAGCATAACTGTGTGGAATGTACAGTTCCCATGTCCTCCCACCCCCACCCAAGCACAGCCTCCCCGATCGTCCACAGCCAGGGCCATACAATTGTAATAGATGAACTGATGTTACCACCCAGAGTCCATAGTTTATATCAGGGTTCTCTCTTAGTGTTGTATGGGTTCTGTGAGTTTGAACAAATGTATAATGACCTGTATCTACCATTATAATATCAGTCAGAATAGTTTCACTCTCCTAAAAATCCTCAGTGCTCCACCTATTCATCCCTCCCTGTCTCTGCAATCCATGGCAGCCACTGACCTGTTGTTTGGTTCGGTTTGGTTTGGTTTGAGACGGTGTATCGCTGTGTCGCCCAGGCTGGAGTGCAGTGTTGCAATCTGGGCTCACTGCAACCTCCGTCTCCCAGGTTCAAGCAATTCTCCCACCTCAGCCTCTTAAGTATCTGGGATTACAGGTGTGCACCACCACGCCCAGCTAATTTTTGTATTTTTAGTAGAGACAGGGTTTCGTTATGTTGGCCAGGCTGGTCTGGAACTCCTGACCTCAGGTGAGCCACCTGCCTCGGCCTCCCAAAGTGCTGGGATTACCGGCGTGAGCCTCTGCGCCAGGCCTGATCTGTTTTGCAGTCTCCATTGCTTTACTTTTCCTAGAATATAATATAATTGGAATCTGACAGTCTGTAGCCTTTTCAGATTGACTTATTTCATTTGGTAATATGCATTGAAGGTTCCTCCATGTTTTTTCATGGCTTGATAGCCCATTTCTTTTTAGCACTGAGTAACAATCCATTGGATACAGCACAGTTAGTTTATCCATTTCACCTACTGAAGGTTGCTTCCAAGTCTTAGCAATTATGAATAAAGCTGCTATCAACATATGTGTGTAGGTTTCTGTGTGAACACAGGTTTTCTGCTCCTTCGGGTAAACACCAGGGAAGGCAATTGTTGGATCACATGGAAAGAGTATGAGAGTATGCTTCGTTTTGTAGGAAACTGCCAAACTGTCTTCCAAAGTGACTGCACCATTTTTCATGCCCACCAGCAATGTGTGAGAGTTCCTGTTGTTCTGCATCCTTGCCAGTATTTGGTGGTGTTAGTGTTCTGGATTTTGGTCATTCTAATAGATGTGTAGTGGTATCTCAGTTTTTTTTTAAATTCGTATTTCACTGATGATGATGTGGAACATATTTCCATGTGCTTATTTGCCATCTGTATATTGTCTTTGCTCAGGTGTCTGTTAAGGTCTTTGGCCCTTTTTTTTTTTTTTTTT
>NW_012106820.1:1335681-1337442 GCF_000951045.1 Mandrillus leucophaeus
TGAATCTATAAATTACCTTGAGCAGTATGGCCATTTTCACAATACTGATTCTTCCTATCCATGAGCATGGAATGTTCTTCCATTTGTTTGTGTCCTCTTTTATTTCGTTGAGCACTGGTTTGTAGTTCTCCTTGAAGAGGTCCTTCACATCCCTTGTAAATTGGATTCCTAGGTATTTTATTATCTTTGTAGCAATTGTGAATGGGAGTTCTCTCATGATTTGGCTCTCTGTTGTCTGTTATTGGTGTATAGGAATGCTTGTGATTTTTGCACATTGATTTTGTATCCTGAGAATTTGCTGAAGTTGCTTATCAGCTTAAGGAGATTTTGGGCTGAGACGATGGGGTTTTCTAAATATACAATCATGTCATCTCCTAACAGAGACAATTTGACTTCCTCTTTTCCTATTTGAATACCCTTTGTTTCTTTCTCTTGCCTGATTGCCCTGGCCAGAACTTCCAACACTATGTTGAATAGGAGTGTTGAGAGAGGGCATCCCTGTCTTGTGCCAGTTTTCAAAGGACATGATTCCAGTTTTTGCCCATTCAGTGTGATATTGGCTTTGGGTTTGTCATAAATAGCTCTTATTATTTTGAGATATGTTCCATCAATACCTAGTTTATTGAGAGGTTTTAGCACGAAGGGCTGTTGAATTTTGTGGAAGGCCTTTTCTGCATCTATTGAGATAATCATGTGGTTTTTGTCGTTGGTTCTGTTTATGTGACGGATTACATTTATTGATTTGCATATGTTGAACCAACCTTGCATCCCAGGGATGAAGCCCACTTGATTGTGGTGAATAAGCTTTTTGATGTGCTGCTGGATTCGATTTGCCAGTATTTTATTGAGGATTTCCACATCGATGTTCATCAGGGATATTGGTCAAATTCTCTTTTTTTGTTGTGTCTCTGCCAGGCTTTGGTATCAGGATGATGCTGGCCTAATAAAATGAGTTAGAGAGGATTTCCTCTTTTTCTGTTGATTGGAATATTTTCAGAAAGAATGGTACCGGCTCCTCTTTGTACCTCTGGCAGAATTTGGCTGTGAATTTGTCTGGTCCTGGACTTTTTTTGGTTGGTAGGCTATTAATTATTGCCTCAATTTCAGAACCTGTTGTTAGTCTATTCAGAGATTTAACTTCTTCCTGGTTTAGTCTTGGAAGGGTGTATGAGTCCAGGAATTTATTCATTTCTTCTAGATTTTCTAGTTTATTTGCATAGAGGTGTTTATAGTATTCTCTGACAGTATTTTGTATTTCTGTGGGATCAACGTTGATATCCCCTTTATCATTTTTTATTGCGTCTATTTGATTCTTCTCTCTTCTCTTCTTTATTAGTCTTGCTAGCGGTCTATCAATTTTGTTGATCTTTTCAAAAAAATCAGCTCATGGATTCGTTGATTTTTTTGAAGGGTTTTTTGTGTCTCTATCTCCTTCAGTTCTGCTCTGATACTAGTTATTTCTTGCCTTCAGCTAGCTTTTGAATTTGTTTGCTCTTGCTTCTCTAGTTCTTTTAATTGTGATGTTAGGGTGTCAATTTTAGATCTTTCTTGGTTTCTCTTGTGGGCATTTAGTGCTATAAATTTCCCTCTACACTCTGCTTTAAATGTGTCCCAGAGAATCTGGTATGTTGTGACTTTGTTCTCATTGGTGTCAAAGAACATCTTTATTTCTGCCTTCATTTTGTTATTTACCCAGTACTCATTCAGGAGCCCATTGTTCAATTGCCATGTAGTTGTGCAGTTTTGAGTGAGTTTCTTTTT
>NW_012106820.1:1337492-1339052 GCF_000951045.1 Mandrillus leucophaeus
TGATCCACCCGCCTCGGCCTCCCAAAGTGCTGGAATTAACAGGCGTGAGCCACCACGCCTGGCTTTGGCCAATTTTTTAATTGGATTGTTTGTTTTCTTACGCTGAGTTTTTAGAGTTCTTTGTATATTTTGGATTACAGTTCATTATTAGATGTGTCTTTTGCAAATATTTTCTCCCAATCTGTAGCTCATCTTTTCATTCTTTTGATCAATATGTTTTTAAAAAGAAATTCAAAAAGGTAGGTTTACAGGCAAGTTCCACCCAGCATAAAATATCATGATGAACGTAAATATATCTTTTTTTATTATTATCCTTTAAGTTCTAGGGTACGTGTGCACAACGTGCAGGTTTGTTACATAGGTATACATGTGCCATGTTGGCTTGCTGCACCCATTAACTTGTCATTTACATTAGATATTTCTCCTAATGCTATCCTGCCCCCAGCCCCCCACCCGCCGACAGGCCCCAGTGTGTGATGTTCCCTGCTCTGTGTCCATGTGTTCTCATTGTTCATTTCCCACCTATGAATGAGAACATGTGGTGTTTGGTTTTCTGTCCTTGTGATAGTTTGCTGAGAATGATGGTTTCCAGCTGCATCCATGTCCTTACAAAGGACATGAACTCATCCTTTTTTATGGCTGCATAGTATTCCATGGTGTATATGCGCCACATTTTCTTAATCTAGTCTGTCATTGATGGACATTTGGGTTGGTCCCAAGTCTTTGCTATTGTGAATAGTGCCGCAATAAATATACGTGTGCATGTGTCTTTATAGTAGCGTGATTTATAATCCTTTGGGTATATACCCAGTGATGGGATCGCTGGGTCAAATGGTATTTCTAGTTCTAGATCCTTGAAAAATCACCATACTGTCTTCCACATGGTTGAACTAGTTTACAGTCCCACCAACAGTGTAAAAGTGTTCCTATTTCTCCACATCCTCTCCAGCACCTGTTGTTTCCTGACTTTTTAGTGATCACCATTCTAACTGATGTGAGATGGTATCTCATTGTGGTTTTGATTTGCATTTCTCTGATGGCCAGTGATGATGAGCATTTTTTCATGTGTCTGTTGGCTGCATAAATGTCTTCTTTTGAGAAGTGTCTCTTCATATCCTTTGCCCACTTTTTGATGTGTGTTTTTTTTTTTCTTGTAAATTTGTTTAAGTTCTTTGTAGATTCTGGATATTGGCCCTTTGTCAGATGGGTAGCTTGCAAAAATTTGCCTGTTCACTCTGATGATAATTTCTTTTGCTGTGCAGAAGCTCTTTAGTTTATTAAATCCCATTTGTCAATTTTGGCTTTTTTTGCCATTGCTTTTGGTGTTTTAGTTATGAAGTCTTTGCCCATGTCTATGTCCTGAACAGTATTGCTTAGGTTTTCTTCTAGAGTTTGTGTGTCTTAAGTTTAAGTCTTTAATCCATCTTGAGTTGATTTTTATATAAGGTGTAAGGAAGGTATCCAGTTTCAGCTTTCTACATATGGCTAGCCAGTTTTCCCAACACCATTTATTAAATAGGAAATCCTTTCCCATTTCTTGTTTTTGTCCAGTTTGTCAGA
>NW_012106820.1:1345664-1357266 GCF_000951045.1 Mandrillus leucophaeus
TTTCCATTTGCTTGGTAGATCCTCCTCCATCCCTTTATTTTGAGCCTATGTGTATCTCTGCATGTGAGATGGGTCTCCTGAATATAGGACACTGATGGGTCTTGACTCTTTATCCAATATTCCAGTCTGTGTCTTTTAATTGGACAGAGCATTTAGCCCATTTACATTTAAGGTTAATATTGTTATGTGTGAATTTGATCCTGTCATTATGATGTTAGCTGGTTATTTTGCCTGTTAATTGATGCATTTTCTTCATAGCATCGATAGTCTTTACCATTTGGCATGTTTTTACAGTGGTTGGTACCAGTTGTTCCTTTCCATGTTTAGTGCTTCCTTCAGGAGCTCTTGTAAGGCAGGCCTGGTGGTGACAAAATCTCTCAGCATTTGTTTGTCTGTAAAGAATTTTATTTCTCCTTCACTTATGCAGCTTAGTTTGGCTAGATATGAAATTCTGGGTTGAAAATTCTTTAAGAATGTTGAATATTGGCCCCCACTCTCTTCTGGCTTGTAGAGTTTCTGCCAAGAGATCTGATGGGCTTACCTTTGTGGGTAACCTGACTTTTCTCTCTGGCTGCCATTAACATTTTTTCCCTTCATTTCAACCTTGGTGAATCTGACAATTATGTGTCTTGGGTTGCTCTTCTTGAGGAGTATCTTTGTGGTGTTCTCTGTATTTCCTGAATTTGAATGTTGGCCTGCCTTACTAGGTTGGGGAAGTTCTCCTGGGTAATATCCTGAAGAGTGTTTTCCAACTTGGTTCCATTCTCCCTATCACTTTCAAGTACACCAATCAAACATAGATTTGGCCTTTTCGCATAGTCCCGTGTTTCTTGGAGGCTTTGTTCGTTTCATTTTACTCTTTTTTCTCTCATCTTGCCTTCTCACTTTATTTCATTAATTTGATCTTCAAACACTGATATCCTTTCTTCCACTTGATTGAATCAGCTATTGAAGCTTGTACATGTGTCATGAAGTTCTCATGCTGTAGTTTTCAGCTCCATCAGGTCATTTCAAGTCTTCTCTACACTCTTTATGCTGGTTTAGCCATTCCTCTAACCTTTTTTCAAGGTTTTTAGCTTCCTTGTGATGGGTTCAAACATACTCCTTTAGCTCAGAGAAGTTTGTTATTATTGACCTTCTGAAGCCTACTTCTGTCTACTCGTCAAAGTCATTCTCCATCCAGTTTTGTTCCATTGCTGGTGAGGAGCTGCAAACCTTTGGAGAAGAGGCGCTCTGGTTTTTGGAATTTTCAGCTTTTCTGCTCTGGTTTCTCCTCATCTTTGTGGTTTTATCTACCTTTGGTCTTTGATGTTGGTGATCTACAGATGGGGTTTTGGTGTAGATGTCCCTTTTGTTGATGTTGATGCTATTCCTTTCTGTTTGTTAGTTTTCCTTTTAAGAGTAAGGCCCCTTAGCTCCAGGTCTGCTGGAGTTTGCTGGAGGTCCACTCCAGACCCTGTTTGCCTGGGTATCACCAGCAGAGGCTGCAGAACAGCAAATATTGCTGCCTGATCCTTCCACTTGAAGCTTCGTCCAAGAGGGGCATCTGCCTGTATGAGGTGTCTGTTGGCCCCTACTGGGAGATGTCTCCCAGTCAGGCTATACAGGGGTCAGGGACCCACTTGAGGAGGCAGTCTGTCCATTCTCAGCTCGAATGCCATGCTGGGAGAACCACAGCTCTCTTTAGAGGTGTCAGACAGAGACGTTTAAGTCTGCAGAAGTTGTCTGCTGTCTTTTGTTCAGCTGTGCCCTTCCCACGGAGGTGGAGTCCATAGAGGCAGTAGGCCTTGCTGAGCTGCAGTGGGCTGCACCCAGTTCGAGCTTCCCAGCCGCTTTGTTTACCTAATCAAGCCTCAGCAGTGGCGGACACCCCTCCCTCCCACCAGGCTGTAGCCTTGCAGATCTATCACAGACTGCTGCACTAACAGTGAGCAAGGCTCTGTGGGTGTGGGACCCACCAGGCCAGGCACAGGAGGGAATCTCCTGGTCTGCTGGTTGCTAAGACTGTCAAAAAGTGCAGTATCTGGGTGGGAGTATACTGTTTTTCCAGGTACAGTCTGTTACAGCTTCCCTTGGCTAGGAAAGGGAAATCCCCTGACCCCTTGCTCTTCCTGGGTGAGGCGACATCCCACCCTGCTTCGGCTTGCCCTCTGTGGGCTGCACCCACTGTCCAACCAGTCCCCGTGAGATGAACCAGGTACCTCAGTTGGAAATGCAGAAATCACCCATCTTCTGTATCAATCTCACTGGGAGCTGCAGACCGGAGCTCTTCCTATTCGGCTGTCTTGGTAGCAACCCCTATCTATAAGTCTTAACTGAAATATCAGCATACCAAAATCTAGCAATAGTTTAAAAATAAATCCTAACAAGTGTAGGCTTCTATTAGGAGTGGACACTTTGTTTAATTTTCAAAAAGTCCATTAATATAATTCATTCTATTAAAAGAATGAGGCAGAAAAAAATAAATGATCATTCTGATAAGTTGGAGAAAAATCAGTTGATGTTATTTAAAACCCATTTGTAATTGGAAGAAGTTTCCCCTAACTTGACATCGGGTCTCACTTAATGCTGAAACATTAGAAGTTTCTAAATGTAGAATAAAATAAGAATATCAGTGTCATCACTCTTTAAAAATATCTTAGTGACTATATGAATTTCAATAGTAATACCAGTAAAATAATAAAATATGAATAAGAAAGGAATAAACCTGTTATCATCATTTATAGGCTATATCATGTCTTTTTACATAGAAAATCCCTAGAGACTGTCTAGAAAAAATATATCTGATACAAAACAAGATCTATCAAAGTATCAAATGTGTTTCTATCTTCCTACAATAGACAGTTAGAAAATGTAATTTCACAAATTTTATTTTCAATATCTGCAGGTGTTAACGAGTACCAAAAAATAAGTTTAAGAAAGAACAACATAAATGTTGAGTTGTATCACATTTATGCCTGGGAAAACTCAATACCATAAAGATGCCAGATTTTTCCAAAATAAATTGAATGTGATTAATGTGATTCTAACTAAATTTAATGTGATTCCAACTAAAGTCTCAGCAGGGACTTTATGAGACTGTACAAGTACATTTAAAATTTACAATGTTGAGCAAGGGATCAGTAATGAGCAAGAATAGTAAAGTAAGACAATTTTAAAGAAAAAGCACCAAGTTGAGGGACTTTCTATTCCAAATGCAACACTTCCATAATGCTGTAAGAATTAAGATGATGTTTTGCCGGGTCAGGGATAGACATGTAACCCAAGGAACAAAACCAGGGAGTCCAGAAACTGGATATCTGCTGTGTTAATCTTATCCTATGTTATTTATAGCATTGTAGTAATCCATCTTTTGCCATATCTGGTTGTTACAGTATCCCATGTTACATTGAATTTAATATGCAAACTAGTAGGTAAAGAAAAGATTCCTGAGTGGGAGCTAAACAGTGGGTACTCGTGACATAAAGATGGCACCAACAGACACTGGAGACTACCATGGGAGGAAAGGAGAAGGGGGCCAGGGTTGAAAAACTACTGGATACTCTGCTCACTGCCTGGGTGATGGAATCAATTGTACCCTAAACCGCAGCATCACATGTGATATACCCATGTGACAAACCTGTACATATACATCCTGAATCTAAAATAAAAATCAAAATATGAAAAGGTAGCACGTGCCTGCAGTCCCAGCTACCAGGAGACTGAGCAGGAGGATGGCTTGACCCCAAGAGTTTGAGGCTCAAGTGAGCCATGATCGCACCCCTGCACTCCAGCCTGGGCGACAGAGCACAACCCTGTCTCAAAATAAATAAATAAACAAATACAAATAACATAAACAAGTAAATGTTTTCTTTTTAATAAAAGGAAATATTCTTGAATGCATTTTTCTGGAAGCCTCCTTCTGGTACCTCAGAATTCTGCTTCCTGGAATCTCTGGCAGGTAGAAATGACCATAAAAGTTGGATTCTACTCAAGACTTTTTTGGTCGTGGACTATGACGGGCCACATTTGCTGGTTGCAGACCCTCAAGATTTTAGAATAAAATATAGAACGAAATCAAAAGATTTAGGACAGAGTGTGTCTCTCCCTCTGTATTCTATGCAGAAATTTCACCCATTCTCAACAGCTGTGCTTTCCCTCTGCAATCTGGGTATTGCTTCTGTCAGTGGTGTCTTCACATGGAATTGGGGAATTGGCAACTTTTTCCCCTTTCTTGAGAGATTTAAAGTAAATGACACCTTAGATCAGATAGATGAGCATCATCCTTCATCCTCCCTTCCTTTTTGAATAGATTTCATCTTCATCTCTCCTGCCCTTCTCTCTCTCAGTCTTTCAAGGTTGCTGAGAACTCAGAGGGAATAGGATTGATTTCACATGAGACCTTACTATTTAGGGTCATCCTGAACCCATGCATAGCATTTTCTTTGCAGCAGGACAGAGTGCCTGGATTTCTTCTTCTTCTTGTTATTTTATTATTCGTCATCTTTACCTGAATGCAGAGGCTCATTCTGGTGAACACATGCCCTATTGGGAGTTGGTCTTGCTGGGCTTCTTTGATGGCGGGGCCCTTGGCTTTTTCTCTCAAGGTTCCTTCTCTGTGGAGGCACAGTCACTCCCTTCTTTTCCAGCTTAGGGTTGAGGCCTCCCATGCTCAGCAGTAGAGGTCAGTGCTACAGAGTTGACTGAGGCAGGAGGCTGAGCCTAGGATCAGAGGGCTCTTGTTCCAGGGCCAGCAGCTCTGCAGGGATGAGACCAGGCACCAGTGTGTGAGGACTCCAGGGCATGTGGAGGAAGGAAAGGTGTGATCTCAGACCCACAGGGTTCACCTGTGCCCCATGGGCTCCCCCTGCCTATACTGCCATTGATGTCTGAAAGCACAGCTTGGAATCCCATAAGGATTAGGCTCCTGAGTCCTGCCTGGGGGGCCAAGCAGTGGTTTGCTCCCAAGCCCTCTTTCAGCTTCACTGCTTAGGGCAACATGGTGCAAGCAAGCACCATGATCCAGGCAAGCCAGACCTTCCTGGAGCCTCCTTCGATCTGGTTTATCTCCAAGTGTGTGATCCCACCATGCCCTCCGCCAGGGGCCTGTCCACATCCGTTTCCATCTTTGGGAGCTCTGCCTATCCTTTAGATCCTAGGCAGACACCTCTCCTCCTCCTACCCCCACGAAGGACATGTAGCTTGCATCCTATATGTTTGAGTTAAATTTGCCCCAGTCGCCCCCTCCGTGGTGGGGGTAGGGCTCAGAGCTCTCCTCACACCAAGAGTGAGCCCCAGTCATTGCTGGCTGTGGGAGGACAAAGGCAGCCAGATAAAGGCAGCTCCTGCAAGGACGGAGAGGCCACAGGCTGGCATCCTCACAAATCGCGGATGTACTGTCTCCCCAGTAGTCGAAAAAAAGAATATATTTGACCTTTTTCAGACTATTTAATACAGAACAGTTTAAATACACACAGAAGAGGAGCGAGGAGACAAATGAAACCCTGCAGCCCCACCCCTCTTTCCACGGTTCTGGATGTTTGCCAGCACAGGGCTGCCCTGCACTGGTGATGGGGTCACTGTTGGCTGGCATCCATCCGGCATCCCCGGGGAAGCTGTGCCAGTGTTGTGGCCACTGAGGTCCTTGTAGGGGTTCTAGCCACTCACATTTCTGAGGTTCTTCATTTCCCACCTCAGATCGCTGTTTTCGAACTCAATTTTCAGCAACAGGGCCCTTCTTCAAACCCATCTTATCTCCACCCCTGATGCTCAGAACAGAGAAAGTAGTATTAGCACAAATCCATTACAAGAGTTTACTTTTATACTATGTACTTATAAAATCAATTTGCCTATGGGAAAGAAGCGTAAAACTACCATCATGGGTATTAAGATTTGGATTTTGATAACATTTATGTGTTACAATTTCATGTAGCTCAATATTCTGTTTGGATGAACAACATTCAGAAATCACTGAGTCACAAATCACTGAGTCACAGGTAAGCTGTTGCTAATAGCAACAGTTTTTTTATCTTGTTTTTACCTATTTGCCTTGTGATCTCAAGAGTCTCTTCAATTACATTGATCCAAATGCTTGAAAGAAAGGCTTGTAGGAACTTTTTTTTTTTTTTTCAGAGTTGAATCACTGATCTAACAGATGCTTAGTCTTGATTATGAATATGAAAATCGGACAGGAAGAAACCCAAGCTTAAAATAAGCAAAACTTTGTTCCCCATAACATGCACCAAACCACACTATTCTTAACTTTTAATGTATTTTTCTTTCAAAAATATTTATTTATGTTTTTATTTTATTTTATTAGAGACAGGGTCTCACTCTGTCTCCTAGGCTGGAGTGCAGGGATGCAGACATAGCTCACTGCAGCCTCAAACTCCTGGGCTCAGCTAATCTTCCTGCCTCAGCCTCCTGAGTAGCTGAAACTTATGCTCATGTCACCGCACTGATTAATTTTGTTTATGTTTTGTTTTTGTAGAGATGGGGTCTTGCTTTGTTGCCCAGGCTGGTCCCAAACTCCTGGCTTCAAATGATCCTCCCCTCTGGGCCTTCCAAAGTGCTAATATTATAGGCACGGGCCACTGTGCACAGCCTGTAGACCATGCTTTCTGTTTTGCTGCTCCCGAGGGTGATTGATGGGGGAACGCATCCCACGTCTGCTACAGCTTAGATGCCATGTAATTGGAAGCACAGACTTTAATTTTTTAAAAGAGCAATGCAAAGCTGAAATCTCATTTGGTGACTCCTTTATAAGAGATTCAAATGCATACACATTCATGGCCAGAGAGGCTTTAGTTTAACTTCCATGCAAAAAGGAGTTAAACAGGACACATAAATTAACACAATGGTAGTCTCTAAGAGTTAAAATTTTGTTAATAGTCATTTGAGTGTGTGACTTTTATTACCATTTTCAAATGCAAAGGCACTAAAATATTGGAGGTGAATATTTTCAGAAACCTTGAGGCGCCTCTGTAGGATCTCAGGGCTCCAGAGAATCTAGCTTGAAGATCGTGATACTATCCAGAGTGACGTTGTGCAGGTCCACATTTTCAGCTATTTTGTGCCCAATCACTGTTTATAATGTGACTCATTAACAGTCAGATACAGACAACGGTCGAGCAAAGAATATTTACATCTTGATCCTACCTCCTGCTGTCTCTTTCCCTGTGTGTGTTTGGAAGTAAGGGGGGGATGTGTCCTTTCGTGACAGCTTGGCTCCTGCCTTCTCTCCCTCTCTCCTTTCTCTCACTCTCCCCAGTTCCCCACTTCTCCCCGTTTCTTCCTTCCCTTAAACTTCATCACGTTTCTCTTGTTTCATATTGAAATCATGGCTTCCTTGTACAGTTATTAATCTTTTCCTAGAGTTTCCAGTTGCCTTTTTTCTTATTACAAGAATTTTTTAAACTGTGTCCTCAACAAGTCCATGATGTTTTTCAGCTCATTATATCTCCTCTGTCTTGCTCTGAACCCATTTGATTCTGTCCTCACTACCTTAACATCTTGCCAAGATTCGGACCCACCTTTTTCTAGGTCTCCTGCTCAAGTCATCCTCTAAATCTCTTCTATTGATCTCCAGGTTTAGTCTAAAAGTGTATTTCTTCTTTCTCAGTTTTCACTCTCATTGTTTCAAAGCTGACCAAGGAAATACATATTGGGAACAAGCTCTTGAAGGCCTTAGTGTTCTTAGAAACCCGTTTCTGCCTTCATGCTTGGGTGGTTTTCCTGCTGTGAAAAGTGTCTTCGTGTTATTTCTTGAGTAGTTTTCTCCCTCCCACTCTCCCTGATGGAGCTTCTGTGGGTGAGGCGAGGTCCCCCGGCCTTGTCCTCTATGCCGTCTTCTTTCTGTGTTACATTTGATCTCTGTGATTTCCATCATCCAAACCTCCCACCCACTCGTAAAAAGTTATTTCATAAATCATACCTTTAATTTCCATTTTTCTGTTTTTCTAATGGCTATAACCTCTTGAATTTTGTGAGGACATTACTTTTTTAAGAAGTGATTTTTCCTTCTTTTCATTGACTCATTCTTCTTGGATCTTTTTTGGTGTGTATCCTCCATGTGTGTCGCATGCTGAAGACTGTCCTCCAGTGTCTGTGATTCTGAGTTTCCCCTTGGGGGAATCTCAGACATGGGAGAGGCTACCTGAAGCTCTGTAGTTGTGGGCAGCTCCTGCAGGGGCCACGGTGGCCAAAATGAGGGGAGCTTTACGCTGGGGTGCTAATACTTTGACCAACTGCCTGTGTTGTGTTTTGTTTTTGTTTTTGTTTTTGTTTTTTGAGGTGGTTTGTTTTTCTTTACCAGTAGGGCTATGTTTTAAGGGTACCCAGGGTTGATTTTAATCAGGCATGGTGAGACATTGACACAGAAGTGACTGTCCTAAAGGAAAACAGTTTTACTCACAGTTCCTTAGAAGCAGAAGCACAGGCTAGGCGTGGTGGCTCATGCCTGTAATCCTAGCACTTTGGGAGGCTAAGGGGAGTGGCGGGGGCGGGGGTGGATCACGAGGCCAGGAGTTCGAGACCAGCCTAACCAACATGGTGAAACCCTGTCTCTACTGAAAATACAAAAATTAGCCGGGAGTGGTGGTGCGCACCTGTGATCCCAGCTACTCAGGAGGCTGAGGCAGGAGAACTGCTTGAACCCGGGAGACAGAGGTTGCCGTGAGCCAAGATCGCACCACTGCACTCCAGCCTGGGCAACAGAGTGAGACTCCATCTCAAAAAAAAAAAAAAAGCACAGCCCGGCACATGCAGGGACACAGGGAGGCACGGGAAACCTGAGCAAGGGCCTTCCTTCATTGTGGCTTCTGCAGGAAGGAAGGGAGGAGCAGGGCACGCAGGCTTAGGCTTAGGATTGGCTCCTTAGAATAATTGCAGTAGGCCCTGGGGCATAGGTACTCTTCCTGGTTGGGTGTTACCTGGTCCTGCAGTGATGAGAGCAGGACTGGTGTCAACCCCAGTGTGACAGCCTGATAAAGGATGTGTTTGGGTGGGTGTATGGGTTCTAGATTGATTGATTTGTGTTTGAAAGGCCGGAGTTGTTTACTATCTCTCCAGGAGCCCTCCAGAGTCAGCAAAGCCCCAGATGTCAACACATCAGAATCCAGAAAATATAAGAAGACAAGGCTAGTACAGGCTGTTGGTGTAATTGCTGTTGCTGCTATGTGTGTGTATGTCCTTTATCCCAGTTGTTAACTCCTGGCTGCAGGAGGCTGGAACAGGGGAAGGAGAGGGGAAGAGGTGCATCCATCTAAAACTTGCACTTCTATTGTCTTCCCCCACTTTCCTTCTTTTCATCGCTAACTGGAGCTGGAAGCCCTGTAGGGTTTTGGTGTCCAGCTCCCTCCTGCAACTGCAGTTCAGTCATTCAAGATATATATGTGGGCCAGGTGCGGTGGCTCACACCTGTAATCCCAGCACTTTGGGAAGCCAAGGCGGGCGGATCACAAGGTCAGGAGATGGAGACCATCCTGGCTAACATGGTGAAACCACATCTCTACTAAAAATACAAAAAATTAGCTGGGCGTGGCGGTGTACACCTGTAGTCCCAGCTACTCGGAAGGCTGAGGCAGGAGGATGGCGTGAACCCAGGAGGCAGAGCTTGCAGTGAGCTGAGATTGTGCCACTGCACTCCAGACTGGGTGACAGAGCGAGACTCTGTCTCAAAAAAAAAAAAAAAAAAAGATATATATGTGAGGCATGAACCAAGTGTGGGCCCCCTTCAAGAGACTGGAACTAGAGCTTTGGACACAGTGAGTGAAAACCCTGTCCCATGAGGCTCACAGGGTGGCAGCGTGCCTCACCCACCCTCTGTTTTTCTAGATATCGTGAAAATGTCACATCTGCCGATGTTCTCCAAAGTTGTTTACAGGTTTCATTTTGGTTAAGAGCTTGATTTTATATACATCGTGAAAAAAATTACAGTTCAGTGTGAAAATTGAAATGGGAGTAGACACTGGCCCCTTCCAAGCTGTGCTCCGGGAAGACCTCCCAGGCCAGCCCCAGTGGTGCTCTCAGGCGGGGTGTGGGGTTGTGAGGACAGACAGGGGCCCCTCTCAAGGACTCTGGGAGGAGCAGGGCACGCAGGCTTAGGCTTAGGATTGGCTCCTTAGAATAATTGCAGTAGGCCCTGGGGCATAGGTACTCTTCCTGGTTGGGTGTTACCTGGTCCTGCAGTGATGAGAGCAGGACTGGTGTCAACCCCAGTGTGACAGCCTGATAAAGGATGTGTTTGGGTGGGTGTATGGGTTCTAGATTGATTGATTTGTGTTTGAAAGGCCGGAGTTGTTTACTATCTCTCCAGGAGCCCTCCAGAGTCAGCAAAGCCCCAGATGTCAACACATCAGAATCCAGAAAATATAAGAAGACAAGGCTAGTACAGGCTGTTGGTGTAATTGCTGTTGCTGCTATGTGTGTGTATGTCCTTTATCCCAGTTGTTAACTCCTGGCTGCAGGAGGCTGGAACAGGGGAAGGAGAGGGGAAGAGGTGCATCCATCTAAAACTCGCACTTCTATTGTCTTCCCCCACTTTCCTTCTTTTCATCGCTAACTGGAGCTGGAAGCCCTGTAGGGTTTTGGTGTCCAGCTCCCTCCTGCAACTGCAGTTCAGTCATTCAAGATATATATGTGGGCCAGGCGCGGTGGCTCACACCTGTAATCCCAGCACTTTGGGAAGCCAAGGCGGGCGGATCACAAGGTCAGGAGATGGAGACCATCCTGGCTAACATGGTGAAACCACATCTCTACTAAAAATACAAAAAATTAGCTGGGCGTGGCCTGTCTCTTATACACATCTAGATGTGTATAAGAGACAGACCCCACACATACCACCTACACACTACTCACACCACTCACACACACCACTCACACCACACACACACCAGTCACATAACACCCCCACACACTACTCACAGAAATACCACTCACACACCACCCACACACTACTCACACCACACACACCGTTCACACACACCACTCACTACTCACATATACGCCACTCACACACGCCACTCACACACACCAAACGCAAACACCACACACAGACCACCCACACACAACTCACACACACCACTCATAAACACACCATTCACACATATATGCCACTAACACACGCCACTCACACACAACCACCACACACACATACCCCTCACACACTAACACACCAGTCACACGCACCACATACCACACACACACACAAATACACCACCCACACACACCACTCACCACTCCACACATACCACTCACACAAACCACTCACACCACTCACACACACCACTCTCACACACCACTCACACCCTCATACACACCACTCACACCCTCATACTCACCACTCACACCACTCACACACCCTCATACACACCACTCACACACACCACTAACACACCACTCACACACCACTCACACCCTCATACACACCACTCACACCCTCATACTCACCACTCACACACCCTCATACACACCACTCACACACCCCCTACCACTCACACCCTCATACACATCACTCACATACGACTCACAACCCTCACACACACACCACTCACACACATGCAGACACCACTCACACGCACATTCAAACCAGATACACTACTCACACCACTCACATGCCACACAC
>NW_012106820.1:1358986-1359629 GCF_000951045.1 Mandrillus leucophaeus
CTCACATATACACCACTCACACACACCACTCACATACCACCCCCACACACTACTCACACAAATACCACACACCACCCACACACTACTCACACCACTCACACCGTTCATACACACCACTCACTACTCACATATACGCCACTCACACACACCACTCACACACACCAAACACAAACACCACACACAGACCACCCACACACAACTCACACACCACTCATAAACACACCATTCACACATATATGCCACTAACACACGCCACTCACAACCACCACACACACATACCCCTCACACACTAACACACCAGTCACACGCACCACATACCACACACACACAAATACACCACCCACACACACCACTCACCACTCCACACATACCACTCACACAAACCACTCACACCACTAACACACACCACTCTCACACACCACTAACACACATTCTCATACACACCACTCACACCCTCATACTCACCACTCACACACCCTCATACACACCACTCACACACACCCTCATACCACTCACACCCTCATACACATCACTCACACACAACTCAAAACCCTCACACACACACCACTCACACACATGCAGACACCACTCACACGCACATTCAAACCAGATACACTACTCACACCACTCACATGCCACACAC
>NW_012106820.1:1365769-1366560 GCF_000951045.1 Mandrillus leucophaeus
CACCAACGTGTTGGTGAATTCTTCTGGGCATTGCCAGTACCTGCCTCCAGGTAAGCTGCACTTTCTTTGTCCTCTTCCAGTTAGAAGATTGAAGCAAGTTTGGGTGTCTGGCCAGTGTCCCCCGTGTGGGGGACCAGCTCTTTGCTTCGCCTTTGCTCACTCCCACCACTTCCTCTCTCTTTTCTGTGCTTCTATGTGCTTTCTACCCCCAGAAGTCATCCTCCTCTTTTGTCTCAATCAAGCCGTCTTTGCCAATGTGTCCTTATTTTCCGCCATGTGTGTCTTAAAGCCAATGTACAAGTACAGCAAGTGTCCTTTGCCAGGCAGTAGCCACCTCACCTTCCAGCCTGCAAGCCACCTGTCCAGGCTCTGCTTCCCCGTTCCCGCTCGCCATCCTCCTTCCCGCGGGACTCACTGTCTTGGTAGGTGCAGCGCTCCAGCTGCTGGGAGTGAGATGTGACAGTTCCGGGAGCCTGTGTGTGCGCTGAAGAGCACATGCAGGTTACAGGCAAGGTCTGGTGGTTTCAAGGCAGAGCTCTCTAGCGACTGACTTCTTCCCAGCAGTCTCTCTCCTCTCTCTCTACCTCCAAGGCTAAGTGCCCCCTGGATTGGTTCTTTCTCACCGGCTCATTTTTTCAGTCGGATTCACAGGGCAAGGGAAATAGGTTTATGGCCTGGAGGTGCATGCAGAGTGCACGCTAGCATATTGAGATGAAAGCTGGGGTTTTTGATCTTTTAGAAGATTTTTAATGTGTTTATTCCAGGGTGATCTCCCACACTGCAACTGTTTA
>NW_012106820.1:1367920-1376262 GCF_000951045.1 Mandrillus leucophaeus
AACCCTCACACACACACCACTCACACACATGCAGACACCACTCACACGCACATTCAAACCAGATACACTACTCACACCACTCACATGCCACACACTTTCACACACATACCTCATACACAACACACATGCACATCTCGCAGTCACTGCACACACCACCCACACACACACTTACACTCCCATGCTCACATGCACACACATCACACACACCCATACACATATACTCACCACACGTCAGCTAAACTCACATGCACATATACATATCACACCACACATCCTCACACATGCCTCACACATTTACGTGTGTCACACCACACTCACACCTTATGTGCTGATACTCACACTACACACTATTACACACCTCACACCCTCACGTAGACACGGCCGCACTCACACCGCACTGCCGCGGCTAGGCTGGCTCTGACTTCTGGGTTGCCGTCTGCCTGCCCTCCCTGTCAGCAGGTGAATAGCCTCCGGGGGCAGAGTCAGCCTTTGCTCACCTTAGCATTTACCCCTGAATGAACAAAGGAGCGAGTGAACCTGCCAGGGGTAGGTAGACACCTCCCAATAATATTGGAACAGATTGAAGAAGTCCAGCTGTTCAGGCTTCTCGAAGCATCTGCTTTCGTGCAAGCCCTGGCATTTCCTCCTACCAGCAGGACCCTTGCAGATGGGGGTAGTGGGGGAGCCTTCCGTCACTCCCGAGGTCTCTCTCACCAGGCCTGCACGTTGCATCTTCTGTTATGAGGGCTATTTTAGCCCTGGTAGTCACCAGTGTAGAACATGCTGCTGCAGGTGGTTTGGAAGGCTGAGGCTATTTTCAGCTGCAGGAGGAGCACTGCAAGCCTCGAGCTGCCCGAGTACAGCAGCCCCCTCGGGGCCTCCAGGCCTGCATCCCCACTGCAGTGTCCCTGGATTCTGGTCAGGACAGGACATGCTGTCCTGTGACCATGAGGGGCTTCCTTACACGGGCAGGAAAGGCCCAGGGCTGCCTGGTTTGGAAACCCCTTGCCTGCTCCCTGGGAATGTAGAACTAGTCCCAGGATGCTGCCCTGTCTGTAGTTAGAGGGGTAGGGGTAGAAAAAAATGAGTTCAAGCTTTGAAATAGAGACTTGATTATAACATGACTTTTCCCCCCATTTCATGTGTTTATTTTTTAACAGCTTTATTGAGAGAGAATTTACATATCATGCATTTTAAGTACATGATTCAACAATTTTTAGTATATTTACAGAATTATGCAACCATTACCACAGTCTAGTTTTAGAACATTCCCATCACCCCACCAAGATCCCTTTTGCTTGTTTGCAGTTAATTCCCATTCCTACTCCCAGCAACCACTGATCTGCTTTCTGTCTCTAGAAATTCTCTGTCTCGGGCCATTTCGTAGAAATGGACTCATGAAGTTACAAAGCTTTCTAACTGGCAGACAATGTGGGTTTTGGGGGGATCCAACCATTAATGGAGGGGGATTGTCTGTGACAATTCCAGATTCCTATAAACATTTCATGTAAGGACGCAAATCATCCTTAAAGGAACTTCAGGGACAAAATGTGTATCTTTTCCCAACTCGGTTGTGGGGTGGGGTCCTTCTTTGCAAGGCTATGGAGGCCCTTCCTGCATGCATTCTTTCTGTAACTGAGTAGCAGCAATTTGCAGAGCGCCAGCCCTGCCCCAGGAACACCTGGACACTGAGTCTGTGCCTGTCTTCTTGTGCCACGCAGCCTTCCTCTGGGCCAGGAAGAGCACATGAGCATAAATAACTGTAGTGGCCTCTTCTGGTTTCCTCCCTATGGCCCTCTGGGAAATCCACTTCCAACCTGTCCTAGCCTGGAATAGCTCTTTTCAGTGGAAACTCTTCCTTCAAGCACCGTCTCTTCAGCTTAAACTTATCTGGTTTTTTGTGTGTGTTTTTGGGTTTTTTTTGACTTTTTTTCTTACAGACAGATTCTAGGTGTGTTCCCCAGGCTGGAGAGCAGGGGCTCGATCATAGCTCACTTCACTTTAGCCTCAAACTCCTGGGCTCAAACAATGCTCCTGCCTTAGCCTCCTGACTGGCTGGGACTACAGACATGCACCACCTCACCCAGCTAATCTTTTTATTACAGATGTCTCACTATGTTGCCCAGTCTGGTCTCAAATTCCTAGTCTCAAGTGACCCTCCCACCTCAGTGTCCTGAGTCACCGGGATTATGGCATGAGACACGGTGCCCAGCTTGTTCTGTTCTTGGTCTAAAATTTAAATTAGTTAAAATTCTAGCTTTCACCAGAATTCTAGATTATATTTCTCGATAATCATGTGTTCTTCCAATTTTTAACCTAAAGAAAATGCCCACCTCACCCCACACAACACCCACACATCTTTTAGATTCTATTTCTAACCTCATCATCATTGTTATCAACTTCTCTGAGATATTTTGCATTCTTTACTTTTATTATTTAGAGTCTGAAGATGCTCATGGTAAATGCAAGATTATAGCGCTAACTTTTTGCACAAAAAGCCCACAAAACAGTTTTTGACAGAGCATGTCAGTGTTACGTTTGGATTTTAAAAGACAGTGAAGCTGAGCTGAGATTCTGTTTTAAAGATTTTGCAATTAAATAGACAGCTTCAGTTTGCTCTGGACTGCGTTAGCTGCAGTGCGGAGGGCGGAACCGGCTGAAGGAACTGCTGCGTATTTTAAGCGCGTCTCGATCAGCTTCCGTTTCAGTCTTCTGTTTCCGTCACCCACACAGGCATATTCAAGAGTTCCTGCTACATCGACGTGCGCTGGTTTCCCTTTGATGTGCAGCATTGCAAACTGAAGTTTGGATCCTGGTCTTATGGAGGCTGGTCCTTGGATCTGCAGATGCAGGAGGCAGATACCAGTGGCTATATCCCCAATGGAGAATGGGACCTAGTGGGTAAGCCATGAGACTAACAGCCTGGAAGAAAGCTTTTCTATTCCCGGGCAGGCTTTAAAAGTTTGGGATTTTCCACTGTCCTTTTCGGTGTGAGTATTTATTGAATTTTGCAGTAGTCTCCATAATTTAGTGAGAGCTACAGGAGGAGAAACAGAAAACAATTAGGATATGCCATGCTTTCCAAGAGGAACTGGCACTTGTAGTGAGAGTGCATTTAAACAAACCAGTGTGAGGATAGATACCTCTACGTTATTCAGATCCACTCCATTTCTAAAAGCAAGCTGAACGGCAAACTTCAGTTGATGGGAACCTATATTTGATTATTTTAAATAGAAAAACAATGATTATATTTATAACTGTAAAATTGGTAATATATTAATTATTATAATCATGTGTTTCCAATCCACCAAAAGAATATCTACCAATTTGGCCAACTATCACTAAAATACTCTTAACGCTATAGTAAATCAACAGGTTTTATTCAAGCTAATTACACTCCCCTTTTTTTTTTTTTTTTTTAGCACTTTGCAAACTTTAGGGCTATGCTTGTGTGTGGTATAAACATTGAAATAAACAGGGATTTATTGTATTCTAACAATGGCTCCTTCTCTCCTCCTCCCTATGGAGGAATTCCCGGCAAGAGGAGTGAAAAGTTCTATGAGTGCTGCAAAGAGCCCTACCCCGATGTCACCTTCACAGTGACCATGCGCCGCAGGACCCTCTACTACGGCCTCAACCTGCTGATCCCCTGTGTGCTCATCTCTGCCCTTGCCCTGCTGGTGTTCCTGCTTCCTGCAGATTCCGGGGAGAAGATTTCCCTGGGTAAGCACCCGGGTCTCTGAGACTGGCAGCCCCTCTGCTGAGGTCGGCTCTGGAGGGCTCACAGCAGACAGCGCAGGACTCCATCAGGGTTCCCGGGGATTACCTGGCTCATCACACACAGACCTCCTAGCCCGGGGTGGCTCCAGGACACCGGAGGTCCCTGACTCGGGCTCTGTGCTGGACGGCTGTGTGATCCTGAGAATACTGGAGGACCCTCAGAGGATGGGGGGATGCACGGGGAGGGGCCAGCTCCAATCTGCCTTAAGGAGCCTGTGCTTTCTTCCCTCCTGCCACCCCACCTGTTCCTTGATGGCGACTGGTCATCAAGGGAACAATTTAGCTTAGTATCAGCTTGCATTTGTATGTTGCAGTACACAGTGTAATTCTTATGATCACCCCCATACGAAGCTAAGAAAACCAGGATTTCGAAGGGTGGGATGAGTTTCTCAATATCTTAAAGAGTTACTAAACATCAGATTTAGCACATAGTAGAAATTATTCCCAAACCCATATCTTCTGAGTATGAGGTTCAGAAAGGTTGAATGTTATATCTAAGGTCACATAGCTAGCTGAGTAGCAAACTTAAGACCTGAAACCAGGTCTCCTGACTGCATATTTTCTTTTTCCTGCTACGTGAAACTACTTCTCAATAATAGTTTACAAAAAATATGAGAGATAATTGTGCTAAGTTAAATTTTTCAGTTTGTGTTGATGCTTTTAAAATTCTGGGTCCTAAACTTGTCTCCATAAGAGACTCCTTTGGGACTCTGGTAAGTGGCATAGAATGTCCCCTGGAAAATGCACACGCCCAAAATGTGCATTCCACAGCATCCCCCAGCACCACCATCCCTCGTTCTTTGAGTGTCAGGTTAGGAGCCCTCGTTGGATAGAATTGAGGCGTTCTTGTCTGTTTTGTCTGAGGAACCGCTGTGTGTTTATGTTTTAGGGATAACAGTCTTACTCTCTCTCACTGTCTTCATGCTGCTCGTGGCTGAGATCATGCCCGCAACATCTGATTCAGTACCATTGATAGGTAAGGCAAGAGTCGGGCTCCTCTCTCAGAGATATGGGGTTAGGGTGTGCCCAGGATGTCCCAGCAGATGAAACGAGAAGAAATAGGGCTGCACTGCCCCCATTTTCTCTGGAAGGTGATGATTTGCTGTAACTATTCAGAGTCACCTGGGCCCAAGTAAGGGGAAGGGGATATTCAGCTTTGAGGTTTGACTTTTAACTTGCAGAAATGCCTCCCTTCCCCTCATAATTCTCCTCCTCATGCTTGCTTTGAAGCCAGATATTTTATCATTAGAGATGCATCATCTTAGCTTAAGATGTTGTTTACCCAAAAAGCCTTTGTTAAAATGGGAGAAGCACACGTTTATTGTGTCCTGAGATAACTCAATGTTTCTGTATAAAATAAAAGTGTTTAGGGAAATATGAATGAGAGAAATATATTTTGCACAGGTATAAGGCATGACCCTCTGCCCAAGGAGGGACAACAAAAACTAGAGTCTCCACTCCCATTGGGCAGTGAAGGTCGGAAGGAGGTATACGGACGCATTACACCTGCTGGCCCGCTGTTTGAGGACCCACGCTGTGTGTCTGCCTGGGGGTGGGCTAGAGGGAGAGCCCTACCTGGATACCCCTAGGCTTTGGGAACCAAGCAGCCAAGGCCCTTCTTTGGGGAACTCCCTGTATGTGCAGTATTTTGGCCAGAGAAACTGTTGGTATGAAAAGCTTTTGTGGGTATCATTTTTCTCTTGATACCATCAGACAGGGAAGAACCACCTCTCCACCCGGTTCTGACTCCATTCTTTCTACCTTCCAGCATACTGCCTTCAGTAGAGATTTGCAGCCACCCCTCCTGGGACAGTTGTCAGGCCCTCTCTGGACTGATTACCTGCTGGGAAAGGCTTGGTTGGTGCATAGCCCACATCTAGAAGGATGGGATGCTAGTGGCCCCAGGGACATCAGCTTTGCTTCCCTCTGTTGATGGAATTTCAGTCTGGGCAATCCTTTGACCCCCCTCTCTCCATAGGTGGTTGGTCTGCTCAGGCTGCCATGACAAAATACTTGGGGGCTTAAATCACAGAAATTTCTTTTCTCACAGTTGCACTGCTGAAAGTCCAAGACCAAGGGGCCATCAGGGATGGTTTATCCTGAGACGTCTCCCCTGGGCTTGCAGACAACCACTTTCGCCATGCTTTGTCCTCCCCTGGTAGTTCCTCTGTGCACCTGCATCCCTGGTATCTCTCTGTGTATCCACATTTCCTCTTCTTCATTAAAAGAACACCAGTCAGATTGGATTAGGACTTGACCTAATGGTACTTAATTACCTCCTTAGGGACACTATCTCCAAGTCCAGTCACATCCTAGGGCACTAGGGGTTAGGGCTTCGACATGTGAATTCCAGGGGGAAGCACAATTCAGCTCATAAGGGTCATGGTTTGCTGCAGCCTCCTTCCTTTTCTCAGGAGCCCTGACGCTAACTTGAGGTCTTGAACTTCCACCTCTGGCAAAGCTCCTCCCAGGTACCTCTTGGTCTTTGTAGGAAGGCAGCGAGTTCCTTCCCGGCGTGAGGACCAGTGAGGGCTAGCTGAACGCTTAGCCTCCTGCACCCTGATGCTTGCTGCTTAGAGCTCAGCCTCTTGAGCAGACAGCCACACCAAAGGTTTAATAATCAGAGCTGCCCACTAAAGAACGCCGCCTCCTTTCTCCTAGACATCTTGGCCTGTGTAATTGCTCATCACTGCACAAATGCTGCAAGGAAGGGGTTTCTGTTTTAATGGAGGCTACCATAACAAATTGCTGTAGACTGGGGCCCTGAACAACAGACATTTATTTCTCACAGTTCTGCAAGGCTGCAAGTCCTAGATAAGGGTGCCAGCAGGGCTCGGGTGAGGGACCACTCCCTGGTTTACAGATGACCCTCTCTTCTCGTTGTGGCCTCACGGGACAAAAAGAGAGTGAATTAGCTCTTTAGCCTCTTTTCAGGAAGGACTCTAATCCCATCCATGAGGGCTGCACCCTCAGGACCTCTTCAAGGACCCTGAGAAAATCACTCACCATTTCTCTACTTACACAGCACTTCTCACACCAAAGGGGGGCGTTTCTCCCACATCGACCAATTCTTGGAAACCAGCTGGGTGTCCTACAGCTAGTTCACTTCAGTCCTGACGCCACCTGGAGTTAGCACAGCACTCACAGATTAAGGCTCACAAGACCATTTCCACTTGAGATGCCAGTTAGAACTTACGGCTTCTCATGCTTCTGACCAACTCTATAAATCAGGGAGTTCCCAAAAGCACATCTTTGAGTTCAGCCATTTACTAGAGTGGCTCACTCTAGTAAACTCAGGGAAACACTTTACTTATACTTATTCACTAATTATAAAGTACAGATGAACAATCAGATGAAAGAAATGCACAGGGCAAGGTATTTGAGAAGGGGCATGGAACTTCCATGCCCTCTCTGGGCACATCACCCTCCAGACACCTCCACGTGTTCAGTACTGGGAAGGCCTCCAAAGAACTCCATCCTTTTGGGTTTTTATGGAGGCTTCACTACGTCGGAATGATTGATTACATCATTGGCCACTGGTGACCAACTCAACCCTCAGTACGTCTTTCCTCCCCAGGGGTCAAGGGTTGGGAGAGGGGACAGGGCTTGAAGGTTCCAACTCTCTAATTACTTGACTGGTTCCCCTGGCAACCAGACCCCATCCTGAGGGTATCCAGGAACTTCAGCCATAAGTCATCTTATTAGCATATAAAAAGACACTGATGACTTCAGAGATTCAAAGGTTTTAGGAGCTGTGTGCCAGGAAATGGAAGACCAAATACATATTTCTTACTACAAATCACAATCTCATACGTCCCAAAGCCCCACCTCCAGATACCATCCCAGTTAGGACTAGGGTTTTAACACATGAACTATGTTGGGAGACGCAAACGTCATCCTTTGCACCACCCCCATTGAAGAGCTGAGGCCCAAAGAGGCTGAGCATTCACTCCAAACTCACAACCAGTAGCTAGTGGACCAGGGTGGAAGCACTCAGATGCTCCATGCTGCTTCTCACCTGGGCCCAGGTGGAAGGACACGCATGGCCCATTAGAGCCAAAGCTGAGACTGAAGTTCTCGTCCTGAAAAGTCCCTGCCACTGACCCCTTCCTCAGGCTGGACAGTTGGCAGCCAGGTGGTGTGCAGGTTTGCCCTCATTGTGCCCCTAGAGCACAGTAGAGGCCTGCATCATAAACACTGGATGGTTCCCATGCCCTGACATCCAGTATTTACTCACAGGAACAACCTTATCACCATCCTGTCAGGCGATGCTAGCTCTTACTGACAGGGAGGCCAGAGTGTATGGAAGTGAAGTGAGGGAAGGCCACTCCGTGGGTGGGAAGTCAGACCACGCTGGCTGGTTTTGCGCACCCAGAATGTGGGCTGCAGGCCTGGCTGGTGACAGGAGGCCATCTGCCCCGCCCGTGGCATCACTGCATCCTGAGGCCCTGACGGTCAGAGAATCTGGTCAGGGTGTGCGTGTCCTGTGACGTTCAGTGCCGCAGGAGCGCCGCGTCTCACCCTGCATCTGTTCTCTCCACAGCCCAGTACTTCGCCAGCAC
>NW_012106820.1:1377617-1381288 GCF_000951045.1 Mandrillus leucophaeus
TCCTGCACCCTGATGCTTGCTGCTTAGAGCTCAGCCTCTTGAGCAGACAGCCACACCAAAGGTTTAATAATCAGAGCTGCCCACTAAAGAACGCCGCCTCCTTTCTCCTAGACATCTTGGCCTGTGTAATTGCTCATCACTGCACAAATGCTGCAAGGAAGGGGTTTCTATTTTAATGGAGGCTACCATAACAAATTGCTGTAGACTGGGGGCCTGAACAACAGACATTTATTTCTCACAGTTCTGCAAGGCTGCAAGTCCTAGATAAGGGTGCCAGCAGGGCTCGGGTGAGGGACCACTCCCTGGTTTACAGATGACCCTCTCTTCTCGTTGTGGCCTCACGGGACAAAAAGAGAGTGAATTAGCTCTTTAGCCTCTTTTCAGGAAGGACTCTAATCCCATCCATGAGGGCTGCACCCTCAGGACCTCTTCAAGGACCCTAAGAAAATCACTCACCATTTCTCTACTTACACAGCACTTCTCACACCAAAGGGGGGCGTTTCTCCCACATCGACCAATTCTTGGAAACCAGCTGGGTGTCCTACAGCTAGTTCACTTCAGTCCTGACGCCACCTGGAGTTAGCACAGCACTCACAGATTAAGGCTCACAAGACCATTTCCACTTGAGATGCCAGTTAGAACTTACGGCTTCTCATGCTTCTGACCAACTCTATAAATCAGGGAGTTCCCAAAAGCACATCTTTGAGTTCAGCCATTTACTAGAGTGGCTCACTCTAGTAAACTCAGGGAAACACTTTACTTATACTTATTCACTAATTATAAAGTACAGATGAACAATCAGATGAAAGAAATGCACAGGGCAAGGTATTTGAGAAGGGGCATGGAACTTCCATGCCCTCTCTGGGCACATCACCCTCCAGACACCTCCACGTGTTCAGTACTGGGAAGGCCTCCAAAGAACTCCATCCTTTTGGGTTTTTATGGAGGCTTCACTACGTCGGAATGATTGATTACATCATTGGCCACTGGTGACCAACTCAACCCTCAGTACGTCTTTCCTCCCCAGGGGTCAAGGGTTGGGAGAGGGGACAGGGCTTGAAGGTTCCAACTCTCTAATTACTTGACTGGTTCCCCTGGCAACCAGACCCCATCCTGAGGGTATCCAGGAACTTCAGCCATAAGTCATCTTATTAGCATATAAAAAGACACTGATGACTTCAGAGATTCAAAGGTTTTAGGAGCTGTGTGCCAGGAAATGGAAGACCAAATACATATTTCTTACTACAAATCACAATCTCATACGTCCCAAAGCCCCACCTCCAGATACCATCCCAGTTAGGACTAGGGTTTTAACACATGAACTATGTTGGGAGACGCAAACGTCATCCTTTGCACCACCCCCATTGAAGAGCTGAGGCCCAAAGAGGCTGAGCATTCACTCCAAACTCACAACCAGTAGCTAGTGGACCAGGGTGGAAGCACTCAGATGCTCCATGCTGCTTCTCACCTGGGCCCAGGTGGAAGGACACGCATGGCCCATTAGAGCCAAAGCTGAGACTGAAGTTCTCGTCCTGAAAAGTCCCTGCCACTGACCCCTTCCTCAGGCTGGACAGTTGGCAGCCAGGTGGTGTGCAGGTTTGCCCTCATTGTGCCCCTAGAGCACAGTAGAGGCCTGCATCATAAACACTGGATGGTTCCCATGCCCTGACATCCAGTATTTACTCACAGGAACAACCTTATCACCATCCTGTCAGGCGATGCTAGCTCTTACTGACAGGGAGGCCAGAGTGTATGGAAGTGAAGTGAGGGAAGGCCACTCCGTGGGTGGGAAGTCAGACCACGCTGGCTGGTTTTGCGCACCCAGAATGTGGGCTGCAGGCCTGGCTGGTGACAGGAGGCCATCTGCCCCGCCCGTGGCATCACTGCATCCTGAGGCCCTGACGGTCAGAGAATCTGGTCAGGGTGTGCGTGTCCTGTGACGTTCAGTGCCGCAGGAGCGCCGCGTCTCACCCTGCATCTGTTCTCTCCACAGCCCAGTACTTCGCCAGCACGATGATCATCGTGGGCCTCTCGGTGGTGGTGACGGTGATCGTGCTGCAGTACCACCACCACGACCCCGACGGGGGCAAGATGCCCAAGTGGGTATGTTCCTCCCACCCCCGACAGAGTCGGAGCCCCTCCCTAAAGGAGGCTCCTCCTAGGGTTTATCTATTTCAAAAATTGCACAAAAAACGGGCATTCCTAAAGAAATAGCTTTGGGTTGTTTGTTTTTTGAGACAGAGTCTCACTGTGTCACCCAGGCTGGAGTGCAGTGTGGCGTAATCTCGGCTCACTGCAACTTGTACCTCCTGGGTTCAAGCGATTCTCCTGCCTCAGCCTCCCAAATAGCTGGGACTACAGACACATGCCACCACGCCTGGCCAATTTTTTTGTGTGTATTTTTGGTAGAGATGGGGTTTCACTATGTTGGCCAGGCTGGTCTCGAACTCCTGACCTTGTGATCTGCCCACGTCAGCCTCCCAAAATGCTGGGATTTACAGGCGTGAGCCATCGTGCCCAGCCAGAAATAGCTTTGTTTTTGTATTTCGTCACCCATTGACGTGTCTTTGCGTAGCGTGCAGTCATGGTGCGCGTATTCCCGGATGCCCTGTGGCACTGCTGTCTAATGTGACGCTGCGGAGTAAGGCTCTCAAACTGGCTGCCCTGTGTGTTCTACCAGCACGGTGTTTTGAGAAGGTAGTTTTTTTTGATGCATGCTGTCAAGCACTGTGCTGCAGTTGGAAGCAACAGATGAGACAGACGTGTAGCAACATGGTTGGGGCTTCACAACAGAATGAGGAGCGAAAAGAGTAAGAAACAGAACGAACCATGTACAAATCTGTATGTTCAGTACATATAGGGATATCATCCAACCAGAAGTCTATAAAACAAAGACTAATTGTCACCAGTGGGGAAGGGGGACGGGATAAAAGGAAATGCATGAAAACAAAGGATTGCATCCCACAGCCTGTCAGCTTAGCCTGGGCCATACCAGTCCTGCCCCAGCTGCTGGCACCGTGCCCAGCCACATCTGCGGATGCTCGCCCACCCAGGGATCCTCTCCTGCAGGGACTGGTGTCCGGAGCTCTGCAGCCACCCTCACCTGGCAGTCAGGAAACCTTGATGAGGACCTAGGGAGGGCCTGAGCTGCTTCCCCGCTTCATGTGGGCTTTGTAAATCTTCCCTGTCCTCCTGTCTAGAGAGCCTGGCCTAAGGATTTGGGGAGCTAAAAAGGCCCTCACATCCCAAAAGCAGCCTGGCTTTGGAGAGCACTTGTGTCCCAGTTCAGAAGGGAATCTAGGAATCAACAACAAGCTAAAAGCAGCTGTAGGGGTGAGATGCCATCAGGTGACCCTCCAGGAATAGGGGATTGCTGGGCCTCCTGAAACATTTCATTGTGCAGTAGTTTAGTTACCTGAATGCTCGCTTAGCAAAGACTACTTCTTAAGAAATGCTTTACAAAATTACTGTTTCTTCTCAGAGTTGCACCTGCATGGCCCATTCCCCTTATACACTATTTAGTGAAGACTTACTTGTGAGCCTCTCATAGTGGTGTGTGCCTGTAGTCCCAGCTACCTGGGAGGCTGAGGTGGGAGCATCATGTGAGCCCAGGAGCTCCAGGCTCCAGTGAGCTATGATGATGTCATTGCCCTCCAGCCCGGGTGACAGAG
>NW_012106820.1:1381958-1387644 GCF_000951045.1 Mandrillus leucophaeus
AACCAGTTGGCTGCAAATGAAAGATGAACCGTATGCATTTCTCTCGCTTTATATAGCACACTGCATTTTTCCTTCATTCCACGTGTATGTGAAACACAAACAGCCTCCGAGGGACTTTTATTATGATCTGTTGCCATGAAGAAGATACTGCCGGGTGCGGTGGCATTATGTGACATTTGCACAGCCAGAAACAAAACTGTAACCTAACAGAAGAGGTCAAGAGCACAGTTTGAGGAGTGCCAAGAGGATAATTTTATCTTTTAAATGCTTTGGCTTTGAAAGCTAATGATTCAGGCCTTGGAATTCAAAGTAGACTTGGCAGTGTGTATCGTATGAGCTTGAGATGTGTACTGGGGGACGTGTAGACCCTGCATGGAGGGAGAAGTGCCTGGTGCTGCTCGCTCCCCATGTGCACTGCTGCCAGTGCGTGCAGGCACACTCACTGCCCTGCAGCCCCCGAGAGAGCTGGCTCAGGCTTTCTGGTGCCTTCCCAGAGGGGTGGGGTTGCACAAGTTTTGAAGAGAATCTTGTAGACCCTTTGACAGATGAGGCTGGGAAAGGCTAAACATGTGAAGTGACATAACCACTTACTTACTCATTGTATGTCCTTGGGCCAGTTTATTAGCCTCTTTGTACCTCAGTTTGTTGGTCTATGAAGTGGGGGGATTATACTCCTTTCACAGGACCCTGAAAGGCCCAAGTGAGATGACTTGTCTCATGAGCCTCGTATGGAGGACCCAACTCACCCAAGGTTTCACATGGGGCCATATGTCTCTGCTCCTTACTGATCATAAAAAACCCTCTGAGGTCAGCAGACCCAACCTTTCCAGGACATGCAGAGTGCCGCCTGCTTGTCAAGTACAATGGGAAACGAAGGGTTATTTTTATAGCTGCAATGAAACTGGTCTTATGCTTCCCTGTTCTTGTCCCCAGACCTGTTTGTTGCCGTTATCTTTGATAAGATGTTATGATAAGATGTTATAAAAAGATTACCAGGAATGAAAGTTCTGTAGATACAAACTGCACAATTTACTATCTGTATATTTCCTAAAGATAGGAAATCTACCTGCTAGGTTACTGATGGAATTTCCCCACAATCATAAAACAAAATGTAAATGAAATCAGGATCTGGATAATTTCAGGGAAAGGGCCCATTTTTCATACACTTACCTGGATGGGCTTGCAAGAATGCTGCTTTACCTGGATTGAGGCTTTGGATGTCTCTCTTCTTTCCATGAGAGGCAAAACCAGGATGAACTCCATGGGGTGATTTTTCTCCAGCTTCTTTCGTGCATTCTAGGACACACTTTAGACCGGAAGTTAGCAAACTATGGCCTGGGTGGCCAAATCCAGTCCACCAAGTGTTTTTGTAAGTAAGTTATTTTAGAAAACATGCCCATCCATTTGACGCCTTCAGTGTGTGCTACATCAGCAGAAGTGAGTAGTTGCCTGGCCCTTTACAGAAAGTTTGCCAACTTCCACCTTCCACTTTTCAAAGTCCTCTCCCAGACATCATCTTATTCAGTCTTCACTGAAGCCCACTGAGTTAGGTTAGAGGTTCCGACACTTCCGTGGTTCACAGCACTTTAGTGTCTCCGGAAATTTTTCACAGAGCCCCTGGCCAAAAGAAATAATACCCAAGGCTGTCTTTAAATAGATCAAAAGACTTTAATCAGTTTTCATGCCTTAACAATGTAGCACCTCTGGGGCACAGCACCGCCTCTCAAATCTTGGGATCAGATGGGAGACCACTAACCTAGTTTCTGTTTCACAGGAAGTTCCTTGGTATTTGCTTTTTATCAGGGTACTTTGAAAAACAGCTTTGCAAAGTGTTCACATCATCACAAGAGATGTGGTAATCTGATGTTGGAAGCCTGAACTGCTTCAAGCTTCAAGTTCACCTGGTGTCTCATGGATGTCCTGGGGTTGCCTTTGAACATTTACAGCCGCCCAGGCACTCTTTGCCTATTTGCAGTGGCCTTCCAGGACACCTAACAGGTAGTGTGGGAGCCACAGTTAGGTCTGAAGGTCCCCAGGTTACAGATGAGGAAGGATCAGAGAGGGAAATCGACTTTCCCTCTTGACACAGCTCACATAGTGTTCCCCTTCCACGAGGCTGTCTTCCCTGAGATTGCAGTGTGCCTGCCCCGGAGAACAATTTAGCTTCTTCCCAGGGTGCATCAGTTTTAGTCTCGCCTCACTTTGAACTCAACTGCTTGTCATGAGCAGGCACTGCTCGCCTGCTAAAATCATGCGGGAGGCAGTGGAGCCTGCTACCCCCAGGACCAGTGAAGCAGGGCTTGTATTGTAGGATCTCACTGCTGTTGGGATCAGCCGAAGCCTGCCTCGGGCCGCTCCTAACGTTCTGTTGTCTCCCCAGACCAGAGTCATCCTTCTGAACTGGTGCGCATGGTTCCTGCGCATGAAGAGGCCCGGAGAGGATAAGGTGCGCCCCGCCTGCCAGCACAAGCAGCGTCGCTGCAGCCTGGCCAGCGTGGAGATGAGCGCTGTGGCGCCGCCGCCCACCAGCAACGGGAACCTGCTGTACATCGGCTTCCGCGGCCTGGACGGCATGCATTGCGCCCCGACCCCCGACTCCGGGGTGGTGTGCGGCCGCATGGCCTGCTCCCCCACGCACGACGAGCACCTTCTGCACGGTGGGCAGCCCCCCGAGGGGGACCCGGACCTGGCCAAGATCCTGGAGGAGGTCCGCTACATCGCCAACCGCTTTCGCTGCCAGGACGAAAGCGAGGCGGTCTGCAGCGAGTGGAAGTTCGCCGCCTGCGTGGTGGACCGCCTGTGCCTCATGGCCTTCTCGGTCTTCACCATCATCTGCACCATCGGCATCCTGATGTCGGCTCCCAACTTCGTGGAGGCCGTGTCCAAAGACTTTGCGTAACCAGGCCTGGTTCTGTACATGTGGAAAACTCACAGATGGGCAAGGCCTTTGGCTTGGCGAGATTTTGGGGTGCTAATCCAGGACAACATTAAACGCCACAACTCCGATGTTCCCTTCTGGCTGTCAGTCGTGTTGCTCACGGTTTCCTCATTACTTTAGGTAGTAGGATCTCAGCACTCAGTTTAATAGGCTCAGGTGGGCTGATAGATCCCCTTGGCACATCCGCACTGTCGGTCAGCAGGGCCACTGAGAAGTCATTTTGCCCATTAGCCCACTGCCTGGAAAGCCCTTCAGAGAGCTCCCAGTGGCTCCTCACCCCGGGACAGTTGGTTTTGCATGTCTGCATGCCACTTGCCATGAAGGCCTACCTGAAAATTCAACATTTGCTTTTTGCTTGTGTACAAACCTAGATTGAAGCTAAAATAAACCAGACTCACTAAATCCATTCCAATAATTTACTGGTGGAAGGAAAACAAAAAACTAAAACTGAAACACTCTCTGTTAGCTTTTCTTCAGTTATTTTTCTCTATCAGAGACAGCTGGTAGACAGAAGCAGCTTTATGCTGTTCGTACGTTTAAAAAAAAAAATAAAGACAATGTTGGTCTTACTAAGGATCTTTTTACCAGCCTTCCTGACTTCCGCAAACCTACCCTGTCAAGGAAATCAAAGGGACACAGGTTTCTGTTTGTTCTGTACAAGGGTCAGGCCCCATGAGTGTCTCTGGTGGATCCCATGTAACTCCTAGGTGCTGCTCTCAGAGACTGAGGAGCTGAGCAAATCTGTTCTATTCCGCAGAACCCACAGGACAAATAAGAGTTCTAGTAGAATTAACAGCCCAAAAGAATAGCTAAAGCTAAGTGAAGCCATTTATGCGGGCTTTAAAAACAAAAATGTGTTAGCTGATTCACATGCACTGGACTTAATTAGTCTTAGAAATGTGTGCGTGCCTACAAATGCACAACATAAAATGAACATATTCCTAGGCCCTTTCTGCATGTGTCAGGGCTAGGAAGTAGGGGCTGGGAACTCTTCTAGTCCCCAGTATGGCAGGCGCCAGGGAGGGGATGGTGTGGCCCATCCCTTCTCTGGATACCTGGCCAGTGGCAGGCAGCAGGGAAGAACTGACAGACCCTCAGTGACTGACAAGCCAGCAAGTCTGGGTTCTGACTTTTGGGAGTCTGCTTGCTCCAAGCCCGTCCACCGCAGCTGCAGCCCCGAAAGCTGGCTCAGAGTCCTTGGGTGGATTCACTGGAGGTGGGCAACTTGAAAACAAGAGAAACCTTCATTTTTAAACCTAAGTGATGATGCAGCTCTTCCCTTAGATTGTCACCCAGGCTGGAGTGCAGTGGCGCGATCTTGGCTTACTGCCAGCTCCACCTCCTGGGTTCACGCCGTTCTCCTGCCTCAGCCTCCCCCAGTAGCTGGGAATACAGACACCCGACACCGCGCCTGGCTAATTTTTTGTATTTTTAGTAGAGATAGGATTTCATCGTGTTAGCCTGGATGGTCTCATTCTTATTCTTTAATGAGATCAGAGGGTAATTCACCAAGAAAGACCTCTTCTGTTCCATTGTGCCATCCAACAACTACTCAGAGCTCAAAACTGTAGAAGGCATCTGAGCCCCTAGAGATTTTTAATTTGCTTCTAATCCCTGAGATGGGAACATCATGAGGAAGATTTGATTTTGAGAATTAAATAAATTGTATGTGTTTTTCCAGCCATCTGGCCCACTCATTTCTGGGTAATGCACATGACTTTGCAGTGGAGGAAGATGGAAGCTTGTGTGTGTTCGGTGTGTGTGTGTGTTTAAGTGTGAGGTACCTGTGTGTGTGACAAGAGAAGAGACCTCACTTATGAGAAGTTGGTGAATCAGGACATTCCAGCCTCAGGCGGCTTTGGAGTAGGATCTTCCTCAGCAGGCACTCCATCCACGTGCTATGGATGAACCATGCACAAGATTGTCATTTGTTTTTGTTTTTGTTTTTCCTGTTACAGTGTCTTTAGAAACAAGAAGTGTTTTGATACAGAAAAGGAATGCTTCATTTCTTATCATTATCCCAAAAATGATCCCTTCCACAGTTTTGCTTTTAAAAAGAAACCTTTTTGGTTTTGTATTTTATACAGGAACATATAAAATGCAAACAAAAGTTGTGCATATTTTGGCCCCTCAAATAACTACTCTGTCATTTAATAAAGTAATAATAAGAAATAGATGTGTGCATAGTTAGAAAAGTATTAAAAACAACAGCCTCCCATGCTCCCTGTTTTCTCTCTCAGAGGGGACCACGAATGAGCTTCTAAGGGCATTTCTAGAAAGGAAGAAAAGAAGACAAGAGGCCAAAGGAGGAGGAACGGGGGTTATGAAGAGACCTTCCCTTTCCAGCACTGGCGCTCTGGGAAGTGCGCTGCACCTTGCATTCTTCACATGGTTTTGTCTTAGAGGTCGTCCCATAGTAACACATAAAGATCTACCTCACGCCTCCTAGTAGCTGCTTAGCGTTCCATTGTCTCAGTGGACTATCATTTATTTGAACAGCCTTTTATTGGCGAACATATGGATATTTCCAGTTTTTATTTTTATATACAAATCTATAATTGGCATACTTGTACATATATCTTGACATTGTTTTGTGACTAAAACTTGGTATAAATTCCAACTTAGAAATGAAATTACTGGGTTTAAGGTTACATGTATTTAAAATTTTGATAGATATTGCCAGATCATCTTCTAGAAACTGATCAATGGATGTAACTCCATCAAGAGTACAATAAAAGGCCCAATTTC
>NW_012106820.1:1387694-1388052 GCF_000951045.1 Mandrillus leucophaeus
GCTTGTCTTGAGTTGGGGAAGGGGTCTCGAAGTTATGGCCCCTGGGGATGCGGCCCACAGACTCTTTCTCAAACTCTTTGTGGCGAGACACCCCCCGTGTCTGCACACAGCCCGCCTCGGGAGCACGCGCTTTCAGCAGTGCTGCAGTTCCACACTCTTTCTTGTCTTCTCTCCGCCGTCACATGTAGCATTTTGCACTGCTTTCTAAATTTCCTTTTTTTCCTGCCAATGGCCTTCTTACCATTTCCTTTGCTGCTGTGTTCGAGTTCTGTGTGTTCACCTTCTGATTAATACTTCCCATCAACAAATTCTGCAGGTGCGTTTTGTAATTCTTAGTTTTCTGCTTTTATTTTTAATA
>NW_012106820.1:1389108-1389541 GCF_000951045.1 Mandrillus leucophaeus
TTATTCAGTAGATGCCTAATTCGTGTGTTTCCAATTATTCTTATTTAATCAGATAAGTATTTTCGGGTCTGTATTTCTCTTATACACATCTAGATGTGTATAAAGATGCCTAATTCGTGTGTTTCCAATTATTCTTATTTAATCAGATAAGTATTTTCGGGTCTGTATTTTACTCTGATCAAAGTCTTAACAGCAGTCTATATGTCTTAATATGCAATGTTTTCATTTGTATTTTCTGGATATTCTATAAGTTGAATTGTATCTTCTTTGAACTGACTTTTTAAATAAAGGCTAGTCAGGTGAAGCAGCAGTGGAAATGGAAAAGGAGCAAAGAAACCTGTAACTGTTTGTAATCAATTCCTTGTACACCCCACTGCACTCAGACCAGCCCGAACTGAGCTTTGCTGAGTGTTTTAAAATGTCCACATTTTTT
>NW_012106820.1:1389847-1390166 GCF_000951045.1 Mandrillus leucophaeus
CTAGAACTCAGGATTAAGAAACTCAATCAAAACCACTCAACTACATGGAAACTGAATAACCTGCTCCCAAATGACTACTGGGTACATAATGAAAGAAGGCAGAAATAAAGATGTTCTTTAAAACCAATGAGAACAAAGATACAACATACCAGAATCTCTGGGACACATTGAAAGCAGTGTGTAGAGGGAAATTAATAGCACTAAATGCCCACAGGAGAAAGCAAGAAAGATCTAAAATGGACACTCTAACATCACAATTAAAAGAACTAGAGAAGCAAGAGCAAACACATTGAAAAGCTAGCAGAAGGCAAGAAATAAC
>NW_012106820.1:1390216-1394455 GCF_000951045.1 Mandrillus leucophaeus
TGTAACTGTTTGTAATCAATTCCTTGTACACCCCACTGCACTCAGACCAGCCCGAACTGAGCTTTGCTGAGTGTTTTAAAATGTCCACATTTTTTAACTTAAAAATTAATTTCTAATTATATCACCTCAGCTTTAAGCCTTTTGTACTATTTCTAATATTGTAACGTGCTGAGGTGTTTCTGAGGGGTTTGTATGATCAGCGTCTGTGAATGGATCCCTCTCTGAGAACGACCTGGGCAGGTGTCTGGGAGCTCCACCCCTGGCTTTGCTCACTGGCCTGGCCGGGGCCACGTTCCCTGTCAGCAGCATTCCTCTTTAATATCCTTCCATTTACCACAGGACGTTTAACGATTAATACCGGATTTGCACTCTATTTTCAGTATTTACCTTGAATCCACATTTATCTGCTTTTAAAACCAGCCCCACTGATTTGTTTTGCTGAGATGCCTCCCTCGTTCATTCTTACGTTCACACGACACCTCCCGTCTCCACATGTGTGGCTTTTCCCCACGCCAGCCCATTCTCCAGCACCAGCTGGGTGTCCTACCGTTCAGCTCAACTCTGACACTAACTGGAGTTAGTGCCAGCCCCACAGGGGAGGCGCTCAATTCCCAGGACTGCCCCGCTCCAGATGCCAGTTGTAAGTGGTGGGTCTGCAGGTCACCCACAGCTTCTGTCCAACTTGCCTATAAATCGAAGGTTCCCACGACCCCCTTCTTAGATCCAGTCATTTGGTGGAACAGCTCAGAGAACGCAGGGGAACACTTTACTATGTTTATCCACTTATTATAAAGAATACAGCCAAATGGGAGAGACTATAATAGGAAAAGAGACGTTGGGAGTGGGTATGGCCTCTCCAGGAGCACCACAAATGTGTTCCCCAACCCTGAAGCTCCCGCAACTGTACTTAGGAATATTTAAGGAGGCTTCATCATGTAGGCATGAATGATAATATTGATTCAATCTCCAGCTCCTCTTTCCTCCCTAGAGGATGGGGTGTGGGGCTGAAAGTTCCAAGCTTCTAACCATGGCTTGGTCTTTCAGGTGACCAGCCCTCATCTAGGATTCCACCAAGAGTAGTTCATTAGAACAAAAGATGCTCCTATCACCCAGGAAATTCCAAGGGATTGGAAGCTCCATACCAGGAACTCCGTACCAGTCAAAGATGCTCCCAACCAATATTAGAACAAAAGATGCTCCCAGTGCCCCATCACTCAGGAAATTACAAGGGTATTTGGAGCTCTGTGTCAGAAACTGGAGACACAGATCAATATGTACTTCTTATTATTTTATACTCAATTTTATGTTTAACTTTTTTGAGGCACTTTTTTTAGGTTTATGTTGGATCTGCACTTATATTTTTAATACATATTGCTGATATATTTGGTTTAATATTTTTTCAACATCTGAAACTGATATTTCTTTTGCATTCTCTTTTGGATTTTATTTCCCTGCTCCTTCTGATATATGTGCAATCCTTTAGTTAAAATAAAAGATTTATTGCTTTTATGTGGTTAAGTGGTTATCTATATAATTTTACATAATATAATTCAACTTATAGTTCATGATTTATCAACCTGACAGTTTCTATTAATTCTCCACTTCTCACTTCAAACTCTATTATTAGTTATCTTTTTGGTTTTAGGTTTTCTGCAGGTTCCTTATACAACGCTGTGTGATCTGCTTTAATATTTATCAATTCAGAAGAGTATCTGTTGACTACTATTGAGGGAAAATTGAAAGATGTTTAATAGGATGGGCAATTCATTTATTTTGTGGTAATCTTCCCTCTTCCCTCATTTTCATAGTGCAATTATCTTTGTTATTTTTACAAATTCACGAGTTATAACATTTACTTTCTGAAATTAATTTCCTGCCATCACATACACGGTATATTTATTTATGCAAAATGAATGTTCCGTCTTTTCCCTCATTTTGGCTTGAATATGCAATGTGTTTTATTCCTCTTATTCCCAGTGGAGATCTGAAATTCTTCCTCTGTGATGATAGCTTTGTTATTTTTGGCATCGTCTATTCTGTTTCCTGCTATTTACAGTTTGGTTGGTTTTGTTTGTTTGTTTGTTGTTTTTTTCCTGTTCTGAAATGAGTTTTTGCTCTTCGATTTGTTCCCAAAGCTCTGCAATTTACCTTTCATTTTGCTTTTCTATCTTTTAGCTCTTTTTATTGAAATCAATTTCTTACTAACTTCTTTCACAACATTTTGGAGCACTTTCTTGCATGGATTCAGTTATATATTTTGCTGCAGAATGGAATCTTCGTCTTTCTTTACAGACCATGGTCCACCCTGTGTTTACTGTTCTCCTGCAGTGTGTTTGCAGGAATGGCTTGCCATTTATTTCACTCTTACTTTTGCTTAATTTGGGCAGCTCCGTGTGGAGCTTTAAATTCCTCTGAAAGAGCAGGTCTCAGCCTCTTTCAGACTCTGCACTCCCTCTTCTTCCTGCTCTCCTGGCCTGGGGTTCTGAGAGGAAGGCCAGCCCCTAGGATGGACAGCCTGGGCATTTTTGTCTATACCTTGTTGCTGTTGATATTGGTCTGTTGGTGCTCCATTACATTTTGGGTATTACCCTGGGAGGAGATCTATATTATTATTTATTGCTCTAATTCATGAAATCCTGGATCTTTGGGGTGAGAGAGCTGTTATTCAGCTTTCTCCATTAGCCATGTACTCCTGGTGACATTTCCCAACCTCTCGCCTCACACCTTTCAACTCCAGTGAGGACAGATAAAATGTTCTTGGATTTAGCTGTTAGGGCTGGTAGTTGGAGGGCTGGTGGGAGCAGGAATTTGGTTATAGTCACATCCCCTTTCCTTCCTGCCCATAGGGAAGACACCCGAAGCGCTGCCTCCCATGGCTTTCCTGCATCTGCTGAGATCCTTGGTGGGAGTCGGGGCTGCTGCACTCATGGGCTCTCTTAAAACTTTTTCTCTCCAACTTACAACTTCTCTTCTCAATCAGCCTCACTCCAGACTGGCAGCGTAGGGTGGCAAGAGGGAATCCACTGTTTTGGATGGAGGCACAGGTAGGGTGGGTCGCACTGATTCAGGGTCTGTCCTTTGCAGGTCCACACCACCTTCTTCTCTCTGTCTTCTTGGCTGCAGCACTTTGAAGAGTGTGGCGGGAGGCTCCATCATTCTGTGTTGCTGCTGCTGTTTGCTATTGTTGCTTTTTTGGGCAGTGACATCTCTGATCCTGCCTTCCTCCACTCGCAATGCGCTGATAGTCACTGACCACATATTCGGGCAAAGGGTAACAATGGAGAGTGCGTGTTATGTCTCAGCACCGAGGCTGCTGGTCAATTATATTCCCAGTAATTTTAGAAGATCGTGGCAGATGCTTTTCACTTCAGGTTGAAGTTATTCATCTTTACATTGAAGGACCTTATGAAGCTATGGAGTTTCATCTTTTTCCAACTATATTTGCCCCCTTTTCTTTCTGTGGTAAATGAAAATGGCCAAGAATTCGCCATTTAGTATCTTTTTATTAATATTCATAGTGTAGTTGTTTTCCAAACACATTATTTTATGCTATCATTTAAGATAAAGTTAGTCTTGGTGAAATCAGTATGTCAAGGTTAAAGTGAGTATGTTTTTCTCCAGCACATTTCGGTAATTACCATACAGTCGACCCCATCTGTGGCATTGCTTTCTTTTCTTTTCTTTTTTTTAGATGGAGTCTTGCTCTGTCGCCCAGGCTGGAGTGCAGTGGCGTGATCTTGGCTCACTGCAAGCTCCGCCTCCCAGGTTCACACCATTCTCCTGCCTCAGCCTCCCAAGTAGATGGGATTACAGGTGCCCGCCACCACACTTGGCTAAGTTTTATATTTTTAGTAGAGCTGGGGTTTCACCCTGTTGGCCAGGATTGTCTCGAACTCCTGACCTCAGATGATCTGCCCAGCTCAGCCTCCCAAAGTGCTGGAATTACAGGCGCGAGCCACTGCACCTGGCCTGTGGTGTTCCTTTCTGTGGTTTCAGTTATCTGTGGTCAACCACAGTCAGAAAATAGGCGAGGACAAGAAGATGTTTTGTGACAGAGACCACGTTCACATAACTTTCATTACAGTATATGGTTATGATTGTCCTATTTTATTGTTAGTAACTGCTCTTAATCTCTTACTGTGCCTAATTTATAAATTAAACTTTATCATAGGTATGCATGTATAAGAGAAAACATATACAGGGTTCACTACTACCCAAGGTTTCAAGCATCCACTGTGG
>NW_012106820.1:1398635-1399330 GCF_000951045.1 Mandrillus leucophaeus
GCACACCAACATGTCACAAGCATACACATGTAACAAACCTGCACGTTGTGCACATGTACCCTAGAATTTAAAGTATAATTATAAAACAAAACAAAACAAACAAAAAAAACCGTGCCTTGAATCCCTTGTGGAAAAAGACGAGTTCATGCTATTCAATTAGATTCAGAATTTCCAAATATACAGAAGCTCAGAGCTCATCTACGGCATCAGGTTCCAAACTTTTTTTTTTTTTTTAAAGGTTAGCTCAAGTAGAAAAGAAAAGAATATTTGTTCCAGAGTCAGGTCTGGGGGACTTTGGTGTCTGGCCCTAAAGAAAAATTGTGAAGGAGTCATTTTGAAAATGGTCTTGTATGTACTGGGGCCTCAGCCAAAGAGACTTGGGTTCAGTAAGCAGTGGGTCAGCCAGGGAGATGGGGGTTCATCTGCGTGTCTGTGACTGGGGGAGAGGGGGACCCTGCCATCAGGAGGGAGCGGGAGTGGCAGCAGTGGGGGCCAGCAGTAGGTGTTTGTTCCAGGTTCCCTGAGCTCTCCTGAGATTCTTCCAGACTCCTGGAAATAACTGGGCAGAGGAGAGCCAAAGCCAACTGGGTGAGGCCAACCCACAGCTGAAATTCAGATTTTGCATCGATGCGACCCCATTGAACTGCAGGCTGAGATTTAGTCCATTCACCTGAAACATGTGAGACCCTGTTGTG
>NW_012106820.1:1399380-1401884 GCF_000951045.1 Mandrillus leucophaeus
GGAAGGGGAACATCACACACCGGGGCCTATTATGGGGAGGGGGATGGGGGCAGGGATGGCATTGGGAGTTATACCTGATGTAAATGACGAGTTGATGGGTGCTGACGAGTTGATGGGTGCAGCACACCAACATGTCACAAGTATACATATGTATCAAACTTGCACGTTGTGCACATGTACCCTAGAACTTAAAGTATAATTTAAAAAAAAAAAAAACCGTGCCTCGAATCCTTTGTGGAAAAAGACGAGTTCACGCTATTCAATTAGATTCAGAATTTCCAAATATACAGAAGCTGAGAGCTCATCTACGGCATCAGGTTCCAAACTTTTTTTTTTTTTTTAAAGGTTAGCTCAAGTAGAAAAGATAAGAATATTTGTTCCAGAGTCAGGTCTGGGGGACTTTGGTGTCTGGCCCTAAAAAGAAATTGTGAAGGAGTCATTTTGAAAATGGTCTTGTATGTACTGGGGCCTCAGCCAAAGAGACTTGGGCTCAGTAGGCAGTGGGTCAGCCAGGGAGATGGGGGCTCATCCGCGTGTCTGTGACTAGGGGAGAGGGGGACCCTGCCGTCAGGAGGGAGCGGGAGTGGCAGCAATGGGGGCCAGCAGTAGGTGTTTGTTCCAGGTTCCCTGAGCTCTCCTGAGATTCTTCCAGACTCCTGGAAATAACTGGGCAGAGAGCCAAAGCCAACTAGGTGAGGCCAACCCACAGCTGAAATTCAGATTTTGCATCGATGTGACCCCATTGAACTGCAGGCTGAGATTTAGTCCATTCACCTGAAACATGTGAGACTCTATTGTGGTCTGAATTAAGATTCTTCAAATGTATATGTTGATACCCAACCACTGTACCTCAGACTGTGACCTTATTTGGAGACAATGCCTTTAAAGAGGTAATTGAGTTAAAATGAGGCCATGAGGGTGAACCTTAATCCATTCTGACTGGTGTCCTTATAAGATGAGGTTAGGATACACACACCATCAGAGGGGTGATCATCTGAGGCACAGGGAGAAGACAGCCATCTACAAGCCGAAGAGAGACGCCGCAGAAGCCAGCCTTGCCCACCTTGATCTTGGATTTCCAGCCTCCAGAACTGTGAGGAAATGCACGTCTGTGTTTAAGCGCCCCCAGGCTGTGGTACTCTGTGGTCGTATCCCCAGCTGCTAAGACGGGCATCTGTCAGGTGCTGTCCCCTCTGCCAGACACAGGGGGCGCAGTCATGAGAAAGCTTCTCTGAGCTGGAAGGAGCTGGTTCTTAGGAAGGGAATTAGGTAAATAGATATGGCCACACAGGGAGGGATCCCAGCCTTGGACAATCGTGGGAGACGTCCTAGAGTTGGCGGCGCCTCAGGTAAAATCAGATGAGGGGATTTAAGGCCCACCCCAGCGACTTGCCCAGCCTCACACAAACAGCTGTTTGAACTGAGACTAGGAACTCAACGTCCTGAGGCTGCTTTCATTAACCTCAAATTTACTTTGTCCATTCTTCTTTGGAAATGGCAGGGAATGGAGAATGGCATCCTGTGTTTTGGTGTCTGCAGTGGAAGTGGGTGTAGACCCCTCTGGCTGGCTTGATTCAAAGTATCGGTTTTGTCACTGGTATGTGCTGTGGGGCCAGCAGTAGGTGTTTGCTCCAGGTTCCCTGAGCTCTCCTGAGATTCTTCCAGACTCCTGGAAATAACTGGGCAGAGAGCCAAAGCCAACTGGGTGAGGCCAACTCACAGCTGAAATTCAGATTTTGCATCGATGCGACCCCATTGAACTGCAGGCTGAGATTTAGTCCATTCACCTGAAACATGTGAGACCCTGTTGTGGTCTGAATTAAGATTCTTCAAATGTATATGTTGATGCCCAACCCCCGTACCTCAGACTGTGATCTTATTTGGAGACAATGCCTTTAAAGAGGTAATTGAGTTAAAATGAGGCCTTGAGGGTGAACCTTAATCCATTCTGACTGGTGTCCTTGTAAGAAGATGAGGTTAGGATCCACACACCGTCAGAGGGGTGATCATCTGAGGCACAGGGAGAAGACAGCCGTCTGCAAGCCAAAGAGAGAGGCCACAGGAGAAGCCAGCCTTGCCCACCTTGATCTTGGATTTCCAGCCTCCAGAACTGTGAGGAAACGCACGTCTGTGTTTAAGCGCCCCCAGGCTGTGGTACTCTGTGGTCGTATCCCCAGCTGCTAAGACGGGCATCTGTCAGGTGCTGTCCCCTCTGCCAGAGACAGGGGGCGCAGTCATGAGAAAGCTTCTCTGAGCTGGAAGGAGCTGGTTCTTAGGAAGGGAATTAGGTAAATAGATAGGGCCACACAGGGAGGGATCCCAGCCTTGGACAATCGTGGGAGACGTCCTAGAGTTGGTGGCGCCTCAGGTAAAATCAGATGAGGGGATTTAAGGCCCACCCCAGCGACTTGCCCAGCCTCACACAAACAGCTGTTTGAACTGAGACTAGGAACTCAACGTCCTGAGGCTGCTTTCATTAACCTCAAATTTACTTTGTCCATTCT
>NW_012106820.1:1408654-1410117 GCF_000951045.1 Mandrillus leucophaeus
GCTAATTCTGTATTTTTAGTAGACACAGGGTTTCACCATGTTGGTCAGGCTGGTCTCGACCTCCCGACCTCAGGTGATTCTCCTGCCTCAGCCTCCCGAGTAGCTGGGATGACAGGCATGAGCTACTGTGCCCAACAACTCTTTAATACCATGATTCCTGGGACTCTAGTGGTCCCTAAAACTGCTTTGACTTGGGGCATGGGCAGGGCATGGGCTGAGAAGGAACATCCCCCTGGGCCTTGCAGTCCCAGTTTCCCATGGGATGTTTTAGCGCTGTTAAGGCACTGCAGCAAGAATAAGCGTGCTGGGTCCCGATTCCAAAAACCTCTCTCTAAGGCACTCAGGACTTGCGGTTCTGTTTTCTCTACACTCTCCGTGGCGCCTCTAGTACAGTGATTAAAAGCAGTGGCCCCACAAAAACGACCTCACCTTCAAATCCAACTCTGCCCCCTGCTGACTAACCTCCAGCACACCGCTCACCTTATCCAAACTCGGGTGTCCCTACGTTAAAGCAGGAGTGACTAATAGTACTACCTGCCGAGACACAGTCTCAGGGACAGCCCAGAACGCAAGAAGCACTCGAAAATGTCAGCTAAGTTTATTTTCCGCAGGATCAAACCTCACTCCTCCCACATAGGAGATGCCATCTTCTCGTTTTAAAGGCTTTGTGACAAACAGACGTTCCTTTGAAGTTTAACAAATTCCTCCTGCCACCATGACAATGACATCTAGCAACACATTCTCTGGTGAGAAAAAGGAAAGTTTAGAAAGACATTGTCAGTTGTCTCTTCCTAAGCGATATTTCCCAGGACCTAAATACCAAAAAGCACACCTCAGAAATACAGGGGATAGGCCGGGAGCAGTGGCTCACACCTGTAATCCCAACATTTTGGGAGGCGGAGGTGGGCAGATCACCTGAGGTCAGGAGTTCAAGACCAGCCTGGACAACAGGGAAAAACCCCATCTCTACTAAAAATACAAAAATTAGCTGGGCATCATGGTGCATCCCTGTAATCCCAGCTACTTGGGAGGCTGAGGCAGGAGAATCACTTGAACCCAGGAGGCAGAGGTTGCTGTGAGCCAAGATTGTGCCATTACACTCCAGCATGGGCAACAGAGCGAGACTGTGTCTCAAAAAATAAATAAATAAATAAAAAGAAAGCAATACAGGGGCTTTGGCAGTGGGTCCAGGAGGAAGCTGGTGAGGTCATTAGGGAGGGGTCATTACACGTGGAAAGCAGCAGAGACCATCTACTGAGTAAGTATTTGTTGAATGCGTTTAGGACATGAGATAAAAAGGGGGAGAAATACCCACGATGTGGAGCTGGAGGTGCGTGGGCAGCTGGTACTAGTCATGGAACAGTGACACAAGCCAGATGGGATGAGTGTGGTGGGATAGCCTGCAAGAGGGGAACAGAGGCGACAGGGCTGGGCAAGTACCCAGAGGCAGCTGCCTGGTGCAC
>NW_012106820.1:1415832-1416186 GCF_000951045.1 Mandrillus leucophaeus
ATAAAAAGAAAGCAATACAGGGGCTTTGGCAGTGGGTCCAGGAGGAAGCTGGTGAGGTCATTAGGGAGGGGTCATTACACATGGAAAGCAGCAGAGATCATCTACTGAGTAAGTATTTGTTGAAAGCGTTTAGGACATGAGATGAAAAGGGGGAGAAATACCCACGATGTGGAGCTGGAGGTGCGTGGGCAGCTGGTACTAGTCATGGAACAGAGACCCAAGCCAGATGGGATGAGTGTGGTGGGATAGCCTGCAAGACGGGAACAGAGGCGACAGGGCTGGGCAAGTACCCAGAGGCAGCTGCCTGGTGCACCTTGAGAGGTATGCATGAGAGAAACAGCAGAGAGGGCCAGG
>NW_012106820.1:1416236-1417341 GCF_000951045.1 Mandrillus leucophaeus
TGACACACTGCCTGAGCAGCCTACCGGCTGTCCCGTCTGGAACAGATACTGGAGTTAGGGAAGCTTCAGGAAGAGACCATGGGATCTGCGCGACTGTTCTGTTTTTCCTGCCTGAGAGTATGAGGCCAGAAGGAGACATCATCTGAGCATGCACTTTCTTTCTTTTTGAGACAGAGTCTCACTCTGTCACCCAGGCTAGAGTACAGTGGTGTGATCTTCGCTCACTGCAACCTCCGCCTCCCCAGGTTCAAATGATTCTCCTGCCTCGGCCTCCCGAGTAGCTGGGATTTCAGGTGCCCACCACCATGCCCAGCAAAGTTTTTTGCATTTTTAGTAGAGATGGGGTTTCATCATGTTGGCCAGGCTGGTCTCAAACTCCTGACCTCAGGTGATCCACCCACCTCAGCCTCCCAAAGGCGTAAGCCACTGCACCCAGCCTGATCCTGCACTTTCTACCTGTGCAGGACCCCGCTGTCCTGGACTTCAGGTTGGGGCCTGCGCTCTTTGTATATCACAAATTTGAAGGCCTTTAGCCCAAGACCCTTTTATTATCTTTCCTTTATGCATCCTATAATTTGAAATATCATCTCCACCAAATTAGTGTGTAATTATATAATTGCCACTTTATCCTACTTCACATGTCAATACATTTAAAAAGCCTTTAAGTGTGTATTTTTGATATGATAAAATTGTGGTAGGGTTCTGGAAACCAGGTTCTCCAGATTTGGTGGAAGGGCTTGGGAAAAGGTAGGGCAATAGGCATTTAAAAAAGAAAGAAACTAAAAAACTTAAGTTGTTTATTTGAAATTCAAAATTTTCACTGTGTATCCAGTGTTATCTGCCCACCTAAGAGAAGGCAGAGTGGGAAGGTCATCACAAAAGAACATGAAAAGCTGGGCAGGTGAAAGTGATGTTCTACATTAAGGAAGGCTTGCTCTGTAATAGGATCCAAAGTGTGTGATTCCTGACCGCCCTGCAAGTGGCTTGGGAGCTTTGGGCATCTCTCTTGGAAAACAGAAACTTCATGGATGGCTAAAAGAGACATGGATAGCAGCGTACGTGGCAGAAGATCCTCTGCTGATGGGTTCTAGAGAGTCGCTGATTC
>NW_012106820.1:1417391-1417768 GCF_000951045.1 Mandrillus leucophaeus
TCAGCGGACCACACTGCCCTTTTCTCAGAGTGAACTGGTGGTCTTGTCTGTCCCTCTTCCCTGACAGGTAAAGGGATTCAGGGTCTCTGCTCTTCGCGTCACCCATAGAGAGTCTCTCTCATATACATCTAAGGTGATCTTCAAAATAAACCTGAACCCGGGATCATTTACAAATGGGAAATCGGGAAGAAAACTAACATTTACAGAGTTACATAATTCAAATTTTAGTTAAACATTGCTATATACAGCCCCATTATTGCTTCATTTGACCCTCCTGCCATCTGGGAAGTATCTGTTTTTACTATTTTGAAATTAGAAAACCTGAAGTAGTGACGTCATGTAATTGATCTAAGACTGCAGAGCCAGAAGTAAAGGCA
>NW_012106820.1:1420410-1421884 GCF_000951045.1 Mandrillus leucophaeus
ACGACAAGAGTCTAACTTGTGCATCAGCTGGAAAGAAAGACTGAGGGGTCGTGGGAACTTGTACATTACGATCCGTGTAACTGCACTTGCCAGAATGTAGGATCAACCTGCTGCTGAAGAATAGCCAAAATCAGAGAGTAGATAGGAACCAGAGATGGCAAACTCACCAGAGACTTCATTGCAGCCTTGAGGTTAACTGCTGCTTGGAACACTGAGACACGATGCATTGAAACTAAATCTGGGCTTGGGAGAGCATGTCCACACCAGGTGCCCAGACATCTGGCTGGCTTTGGCTGATTTGTCCTGCAGGCACCTGCCTTGTCTGGATTTGCACTTTCCAAGTTGCCCGTTACCCTGTGCATTTCCCAAGCTGCCTTTCCTGGCTCTGATGTATGATGAACCTGCTTGAGTGGTGTATTTATCACAGTGCAATCGAGAGGCATGGCTCATGATTCATGACATATCATAAATGAGAATATGACTGTCATCACACTGGGATCTGACTTAGCAGTTCATCTGGCCTTACTACAAGCTGCTTTCTTGAAAGAGCTCAGATTCCTGGCTCGGAGTGCCTATGCTAGAAGAGTGTGCTCTCAATGGAAGGGAAGCAGTAGTTACACATTTTTCTCAGTGGACCAGTTCTCAAGTGAAGACAGAATTTTAACCAGCGTTCAGTGTCTTCTGTTAAAATCCCCAGCTCTCCATTTTTCAGTGTGAAAAAAATCCAGTCCAGGGTTTCCACAGACAGTAATCTTTGATGGCAGGGTCAGCAAATTGGGCTAAGTGTGTGTACTATGATCTCCATAAAAGGGAATCACTGAATTTTCTGTCCACTTAGCAGAGTCTTTTGTTAATCATGGGCAAGAAGCTTGTATTATTTGTGGGGCACTCTGACATCTCAGCAGGTTATGGGGTATATATGAAGAATGGGAGCACTTACTCTTCTAATAAAATGTTGCATTACAACTTTAGCATTGAACTTTTAAAGAAGGAATCATGGGTTATCCTGCAGCCAAGTATTAACAGAAAGGACATACTGTGGTCTCACATTCAAACTACTTCGAAGATAAGGAGATTTATTTTACCCATTATAATTTTCTCCCAAAGCAAATAAGCATTTTTATTAAAGTGTCGTAAGTTCATCCAGGTAGGATTTGGGTGAAGGTAATTTGGGACAAGCTACTGTGCACCGGTAATGAAAACAGAAACGAATTCAAGCTTCTAATAGAAAAGTGACAAGCAAATAAATTAATCTCCAGGTTATTCAATTTTAGAAAATGATATAAGATGTAAGATATAAATAAAACTGAAAAGGAAAGTTAAAACACTCTCCAGGTTTCCATATGGATGATTTGTAACTTAAAATGATCCTGGAGGGGAGTCCAGGGCAAATCTGAATATCCAGCTTTGCCCACCACCTTTCTGATCGCTGTTTCTTATGTGTTTACTGCAGCTCTTCTTTCCCCATTTCTGC
>NW_012106820.1:1422144-1423386 GCF_000951045.1 Mandrillus leucophaeus
ACCTTTCTCTTTCTCCTTATGAGTTGCTCTTCTACCCTAGGGTTTCCAGACACTCATGCTATTCTTTAGTCCTAAAAATTCCTCCTTGAAGTCTTGCTTTTCTCAAAATGTTCCATGCCCCATAGTGAGCTTCCTCCTACTTCCTTGGTCCCGCTTCCCTCCTGTGGACAGCTTAGTAAGTGCGCCCTTCCCTCCACACGCCCAGAGGTAGCATCTTCGCAATGGCCCCCAAAACAGACTTGAGACAGGAGCATAAAAGGGAGGAGGAAGCAGCGCTCCTGTAGGTCTCCTGGCTCTTGCTCCAGCAGGATGGTGCAGGAAGACACATGAGGTCCTTTTTCTTAACTCAGATGTTCAGACCAGAACTCTTGTCTGGAACCAGTGAGCTGAGCCCCTGGGGAGCCAGGACTGATCCTGGTTTTAAGGCAGTTAATGCTCCCTATTCTTGCCTCCAGGTGTTTTTAAAATCCTCCCTACCCAGATAGGCACAAAAATAGATTATGTGTCTGGCTACAAAGAAAATCTATGCACATTCCTAAAAGCAAAAATGATACAAGCCATATTTCCTTCCATAAAACAAAGAAACTAAAAAGAATGAAAGGATAGCAAAAAAGAAAATAATTTATCAATAGATGCAGTTTTCAATAGATTAGACAGAAATCATAACCGAGGCAATCAGTGAGGTAGACATTAGCACTGAGAAATCGCTCTGATTACAGCAGATACGTATATAAAAAATGGAGACTATGAATGATCATTTAGGAGGAATGAATGATGGGATGCACATTCTGTTAAGAGTTCTAGGAGAGAAATAATGGAGAGAAGGAAGTATTTGGAGCTAACAGCTGAAAATTTTCCATAATTGAGAAATGTAATCAAATCAAAGAACAAAGAACTTAAAGAAAGTAGAAGCAATATAAGATTTAAACAAAATGATTTAACAGCTAACTAAAATTCACAGATTTCATCACTAAAATAAAAAGAGTTCTTTGCAATGAAAAGAGCAGACATTTAAAAATATTGTCTAACATAATATAAATACAAATATAATTTAAAAAGCAAGTTGATATAAATGTATAAATACATTTAAAGTATAAGAAGATATTCTTTAAAATACGTTAATATATTTTAATGTCCAGATTAAATGGACAATTTTTGAGAAAACTATAAATTATCATTTTTAACTTAATAAGAAACAAAATTCAAGCAGTCAAAAGCATCCAAACCAAAAGTAAAAGATAA
>NW_012106820.1:1423436-1425740 GCF_000951045.1 Mandrillus leucophaeus
TTAATAGGCAAGTGGTAGATTGGTAGATAATATTTGTAACATATTTAATCAATAAGGATGAATATCAACAGTATATAAAGAGTAAAGAGATCCTAAAATTGATACAAAAGAAAAACATTTTAACAGAAAAATTTAGACTATGAGCACACTCTCTCAGAAGACTCAAACATAGTCAGTAAGCATATGAAAATATGTTAAACTTACTCAAAATCAAGAAATAGTATGTTACAACCATGAGACTTTTTCCTCATCTATTAGGCTGGTATTAATTTAGAAGATGCAGGGTAATCAATGTTCTCATTCATCATTGGTGGGAGTCCAAATGTGTAGCCTTTCAGAAAAAGTGGCAGTAATTCTCAAAATTTAAATAGGTACATATTTTGATTCATAAACTTGACACCAGGAATCTATCTTAAATATGAAGTCCATGTGGGAAAAGGCATATATACATAAAAATGTTCACTTCAGCATTGTTGATTTAAGGAGAGATTGGGAAGTTAGATATTCATCAACAAGCGAATGAATAAATAAATTTGGCTATAGCCATACTGCAGAATACTCTGCAGCCGTTAAAAAGAATAAGTTTGGCTTATAGGTTACTAACCTTGGAGGATCCCTAAGACACACAGTGTAACAAAACCATGCATATAGAATGATCAATTGTGTAATTGCATAATAACATAATGGAAAAGATTCACGCTGTATTGGTTGGGTATTGCCACAATTCTGTTGTGTAACAAACTCACTGGTCTTGAGGAAAATAACTTGCTCTTATGAATCTCTGGGTCATGGAGCAGCTCTGTCCTGACACTGAAGCAGAGCTCTGGTCTGCTAAACATGATTCTTGCCCTCCCGAGTCAGCGGGCTGGCCAGGACACATATTTCCTCATGGTGGTGGCAGAGGTGCAAGGGCCTGCTCAGAGACGTTTCAGACCTCTTACGGTCTTGGCTTAGAACTGGCACACAGCCACTTCTGCCCACCTGCCACTGGTGACAAGTCCCTTCACCAAGCCCAGAGTCAAGACACCGCCTTCCTGGAGGCCGGTTTGTCCATCTGCTGATACACTGAAGTGCTAGCAATAGCTATTCCTGGGGCAGGGTGGACTCAGGGTAAGATTTGGCGTGATCATTTTGTGCATTTATGTGATAATTATTAGCACCTACTGTGTACCAACCTCTGTTTGAGGCCCAGGGCAATCCACAGTAAACTAAAGAATGACCTTTCCTTCATGGAGCTTAGGTCCTGCCAGAGGAGACACCATAAAATGGGGTCAATAAGGAGCATATGCAGTATGTTAGACAGCGGTAAGTGTTACAGGAGAAAATAAAATCACAAAGAGTCATGTTTGGTCTGTGGAGGGAGGAAGTTGGGTGTCAGGGAAGTCCTCCGAGAAGAGCCTTGTGAGTGAAGATCTGAAGGAAGCCAGGAAATGAGCCGCTTCGGTGTTTGGGGAAAGAGCCTTCCAAAATGGAGGACAGCAAGTGCAAAGGCCCTGCAGGAGCATGGGCCACACGTTCAAGGAAGGTGAGGGACCACGGTGCTGCAGCAGAATGGAAAAGGGAAGAGGAGAAGCATGTAGCCAGAGAGGTCAGAGGCCTGTCAGGTTCTGACAGGTGTCTCCCCAGGGACTCTGGACAAACCCACAGGCCTGTGCTTAGTGGGTTCCTGCTGGCCTGGTGCCATCTGGTCTGATGCCCACCTTCCTGCTGGGGTTTGCCAGGTATTCTCAGAAACTCACATTCTATTCCCATGCTCTGCCCCTAGGGACTTTTTCAAGCCTGCTGGACTAGACTTCCCTCCAGGGACAGCAAATCCTTCAGTTAACTGGGCCATGTAGGCACCATTGTCTTAAGATGCAACTGATGACAGTTCTGTGAAATTGACAATGACTGGTAAGTAAATGGATCAAGGATTTGGAGAAACTGATGTATAAACAACAAGATGAGAACTTTTCTGAATAGAAAAATTATAATCAATAGGACACACACACATTGTATATATAATATACATACATATACACACACACAAACACACTAATGTTTATATACACGCACACAATGTAACACATTTTTTTCCTCACTCTTTTAAGTATCAAAGAAGTGGGGGTTGGTGGGGAGGAGTCCTCCTAAAAGAAAGAAATATTTAAATATTTGGCTGGGCACTGTGGCTCACGCCTGTAATTTTAGCACTTTGGGAGGCCAAGGCGGGAGGATTACCTGAGGTCAGGAGTTCAAGAGCAGCCTGGCCAACATGCTGAAACCTTGTCTCTACTAAAAATACAAAATTAACCAGGCGTGGTGGCG
>NW_012106820.1:1425790-1427563 GCF_000951045.1 Mandrillus leucophaeus
GCCATTGCATTTAAGCAGTAGTGCATTTTAGCTAATTTCTACAATTACCATTGATGTAGCAGATGGAGAAATCTATTAAGTCCCTAAATTCTAATAACCTTGATGCCATAAGCCACATGAACAATGTTAACATTACTCCCTTGAAATTAACAAGTTAACCAGCTTTGCCCTTGCAGAGCTCACAAAGACCACAGATTTTATCCAGCCAGTATGTTTTAGACGTAGACAGGTTCCCAACACAGCCACAATCCAGCAGGTGATGGAGTGTGCTGGCTCTCTGGGACACTTCCAGGACAGATGTGTACTGTCCTACAAAACAGCTCATGCAATTCAAAGACATCGCGACGGGGCTGATGTCAAAAGCACACTAAGTACTTAATAATGAGTTTGCATGGTTGTATAGTTAATAATTACTGTTAGGAAATCTACAATGGCTAAAATACACCCCTCCATTTCTCCAGTAAGTAGTGTTTAGATACCTATCTTTTTGAAGTTTAAAAATAAGTATGAACTCTAATATCATTTGGGCTCCTTCTTCAAAGCTGTTTCTCCTTGACTCTTTAATGAGTAAAAAAAATACACATAAAGTACAGACAGTGTGAGCCGTTTATGAACATCTGATGTGAGATGTTAGGGTTGACCTGGTGTGTCCTTTGTCTTGAATGCAATGCTGAGTGGGAAATGGGATTCCTATAACCCAAGGCGTGCAGTGGTATTATGATTCAATTATCACCTCAATTGCAGGGGAAGAAAGGCATACTGCAGCAAGTGCCTTGGGTGCTGTACCTGACCTTCACGGTGGTGGTGACTGCAAGGCTTGCGTCATGTTCAGAGAATCAAGACAGCTTCTCCAGTGACACTAAAACCAAAGCAAAGCATCTTTGTTTTACTTACAAGCAGTAAGGCAGATAGAGCTGTGTAAAAGAGATGCAGAATTTAATTGAGTAGGTACAAAATTACAGGGTAAGTTCAATCCTCAGACTCAACAATACATTTGTGTAAAAGTTAGGCTTTGATTGTAGCAGGGGGCTCTCCAAGACTTGGAATTGGGTTATCTGTATGGATTCAAGAAAAACTGGGAAACTTACACCCCAAGTCTCTCTGAGCCATCCTTGCTGGAGGAAGCAGCCTCTTCTCCCTGCCTGTAGAATCTTCCCTTATTTGAAGACCTTTTTATAACCGCATGCTTAAGCTCCATGGTAAGGTGATATCTAAGACTGTCAGGACTCACTCCCATCACCCGTTAGTGCCTGAGACCCAAAATTAGGGTCACAAATGTCAAGTATGTTCCACAGGGAGAAATGCAAAGTCCAATCCAGAAAGACATGGTTTATAGGAGAGAGGAAAAAAAAAAAAAGACAGAGAGAGGGAAGAAAAATGATTAAAAGGGCAATACTCACCAATTCAAAGTACCAGAAACATGGGTAAATGTAGTGCATGAATCCTAAGAACATTACACCACAGAGCACAGCATTCAACACTGAATAAGGCTGACCCCATCCATGTGAGAGCACTTACAGAGATTCTAGCTGAATGTGCTGACTTGGGCACCATGGAGCAGCTCTCACAGTTTGCATGGATGGTGGAGTGAATTTGAACTTAATGATGGCTCACATCTGAAGAGGCCAAACTCTCCTGCTGTCTGTGATGGGCTTGTTCAGAGAAATCTCTGCATCCCAGAGAACATCCTCTTCCACCACACCCAGGACACCATCGTGGCTGAACTTGGTGAGCAAGCACAGCAAGAACCCGAAATGTCTTAATGAGGCACAT
>NW_012106820.1:1428667-1429837 GCF_000951045.1 Mandrillus leucophaeus
TTCTGCAGGATTTTTGCTTCTCCCTCCAGAATATTGTGCTTTGCTGGTTTGGAGATACTAGTTCCAAAGGGAGAAGCGCTTCTGCTGGAGAAAATAAGGCTGTGTCCGTGGAATGGGATATTGAGGCTTTATTCTGTCATTTGAGGCTTCTTATTCCACTACAAAGAATAGAGTAACTGTCCGGGCTGATCTCTAAGCAGAAATTGGGTTTCTGCTCACAAGGGAGGTAGAAAGAACTATGTCCCCCGTAAAAACCCAGGGGATGCTCTTGAGCGCCTCTTGGCTCTGCCATGTCTAATAGAAAATGTCAGTGGACAATTTTGTGGGCTAGACTGTGTCCCCCGAAAAAGCTATGCTTTGGGGGTCCTAACCCCCAATACCTGTGAACGTGATCTTATTTGGGAGTACAGTGTTTGCAAATGTAATCAAGGGTAGATGAGCTGGATAAGGGTGGGCTCTAGTCCATGTGACTATTGTCCTTATAAGAAACAGAGAAGAGACACAGACACACACAGAAAGAGTGCCATGTGACAACGGAGGCAGAGACTGGAATGATGGAGCAACAAGCCGAGAAATGACCAGGACATGCCAGCAACATCAGAGCTAGGAGAGGGGTCTGGGGAGGCTTTTCTTTCAGAACCTCCAGAAGGAATGGATTCTGCTGACATCTTGATTTGGGACTTCCAGCCTCTAGAATTGTGACAAAATAAATTTGTTTTTTAAGCCACCACCCAGTTTGTGGTAATTTATTTTTTCAGCCTTTGGAAATAGATATGAACAATAATAGCAACTCCACAAAGGCAGGGCTGCTAAGGACTCAGACCCTTCGGGAATTAAGTTTTGGGTCACCCGACCAGAAAAAGGATCCCCAAATAGTTGAGATAAGTATTAGCTATGATACTGTGGCCAGAAATGAGGACTGTAGCAGCTAGCCATATTTTCTTCCTTATAAACATATGTGTGCACACATGTGTGCATATATGTGCATGTGTGGGCACGCATGTTGTAAACTAAAAATAGAATCCAGGCTGGGCATAGTGGCTCACACCTGTAATCCCAACTCTTTGGGAGGCCGAAGCAGCTGGATCACCTGAGGTCAGGAGTTTGAGACCAGCCTAACCAAATGGTGAAACCTCATTTCTACTAAAAATACTAAAACTACTAAAAAAA
>NW_012106820.1:1429887-1433588 GCF_000951045.1 Mandrillus leucophaeus
AAGCAGCTGGATCACCTGAGGTCAGGAGTTTGAGACCAGCCTAACCAAATGGTGAAACCTCATTTCTACTAAAAATACTAAAACTACTAAAAAAAGAAAAGAAAAGAAAAGGCTAGATGTGGTGGCTCACACCTGTAGTCCCAGCTACTTGGGAGGCTGAGGCACGAGGATTGCTTGAACTGCGGAGGTGAAGGTTGCAGTGAGCCGAGATCATGCCACTGCACTCCAGCCTAGATGACAGAGCGAGACTCTGTCTAAATAAATACATATAAAATCCAGACTCTCCCACCTATTGAACAGACCCCCTTGTGGCCAAGAGGACCCCAGAGAAACCTGAAAACTGAGTTCCTGGCCATGACAGGATGGGACGTCAGACGTGCCTTGTTATGCCCCCTCCCTTTCATGGTTTAGTCACAATACCCAGCATTCATGTTAAAATAGAGACTGTAAGAATGACAGAACAGACTATTTGTGGCCATAAGAGACCAAATTATAAACAGGACCTACCGTGCCAGGCAAGAGGTAAGTCACACAGCCCTACACTGAAAGGATAAACTATGCTCTCACAGCCACAAGGCTTTTCTTTTTCTCTAGCAGCTAAACAAGCCCTAGCGTCAAGGTAAGCAATATTAAAACAATTACAATCCATCCAGCTCACAGACACACACTCACTCACTAGACCCGTTCCACCAGCCACAGTTACAGCTTCGATCAGACAAGAGGCTGATTTCAGCAACTTTCTCCTGATAAGAGCCCACCCACCACGGGCTGGTTCTGGCCGGTTTACAGACGTTGCTCACTTAAGTGCCTTTGTCTCCTGAGAAGACCTGTTGACATACAGGGCTTAACCGTAACAAATTTAAACGTTAACCCTCCACCCCAAGGTGAATATGGGGGGTATGTTACATGCATGTTTGTTCACTAGGCACATGTCAGGACCACCTTCATGAATATTCATAGCCCTCCCTGTAACTTGTTGAATATGTATGTTTAGCCAACCTCTTCAGAATAAAGCTTCTACAACCCAACCCCTTCTCCTTCAAAGTGCCCGTCTCCGGCTTCAGCCAGAGGCAAGCTTCCCAGCCGGCAGGATGGCCACCTTGCAGGATGTAGCCCTTTATAAGAAATAAAGTCTCCTTTCCGTTTCTAAATGTAAAACTTGTGGGGTTTTTTTCAGTTAACAATGTCCATTTAAACTTTTCAAATAGAGGGTCTGCAAATGTTTGGCATGGGAAAGTGCAGGCATGTTTCATGAGCAGGTGTCAGAAATTAGTATCAATTTTACCAGGTGACTCTCCAACAGGGAACAAGGAAGGAATCTCTGCCATTTTCATAGAGCCATTGATTGACCCACTCATTGCAAATGCTGAGCAAGACCTCACCTTCACTCACCCCGTCCTGAACAAGACTGGCAGAGTTCTTGTCCCACTCAGAGATAGCGTTCTACATCCTATCTGAGTGACAGGATCAGCCCTGCCCTTATCAGCCCTCCGTGGATTCCATAATGAGACTCCTACGAGTCTCATCTTCTCATTGTCTCAACTACAAGCCCTCTCCCGTTTATAGCACAAACTCCTCCAGTCCTGTGAAATCTGTGATCATCAGGAACTTTGATTTTACCCATGTTTTTTTCCTCCTACACTGCTTCCCTCCACTTATCCGGAAACCCATCAATCTCTAAATGCTCTGCTCATGTATAATATCTTCGCCAAACTTCTGCACATCTCTAACCCATTAATGTCACTAGTTCATGCTTAATTCCTCCCCATTCATTTTATGAGATTTTGTTTAGCCCTAAAGATCTTTTCCATCTGTCTTGAAATTCTTACTTCTTTCTCCTTTTCCCACTAAAGTTGATAGGTTACTCAGTCGTATTTGCTTTTCCCCAAAATATTCTTATTGCTATGCACTGTGATTCTTACTGCTGCTGCTAGCATTAGTTCTACAATGGCAAGGGCTGCTACTCGTAATTGCAAAGATGAGACACATGATAAGTCCTTACTAGGCTCCAGACCCCGCACTAAGTACTTGTCATGCATCATTTCCACCATATAATCCTCACTGAGACCTCGTGAGAGAAGGATTATCCTTATTCTCATTTTACTTATAGAAAACTGAGGCTTTCGGAAACAGGCTTGTGGAAGTTAAGCGATTTTCCTGTACAGAGCTCAGGGAAGTGTCCTGTTCCTTAAACAAAGTTCTTTTTTTTTTTTTTTTTTTTTTTGCCAAATTCAATCCTTAAAATAGAGGAATGATCTGCTTTCCTTCAAGAGATTTTGATGTCAGAAAGCACTGACTCATGCAAAGGTCCACATTTTCAGATTCACTGGCAAGCTGGTTGGTGCAGACAAGCCTTTGCCTGAGTCAAAGCTCAATTGTTTTAAAGTGGAGTTGGGCAGAGTCTAGGCTTTTTGTGAGGGTGCTTAGGTGTCACTATGAAGGCCAGACAAGGGAGAGGGTGAGTGCGAGGGAGTGAGTGAGGCCAGAGCTTCAGCCAAAACAGCTATACTTTTGTCTATGTATATGCATATGTCTATATGTGTATATGTATGTATGTGTACATGTATGTGATATGCATGGATACATGCTCATGTATATGCACTTTGTGTGTATTTGTATTTGCATTTGTATGTGTATGGGTATATGCGTGTATATTTAGATGTAGATAGTGGGTCACTTTTCATTTCCCAGCAGGCTCAGATGCTTTAGAAACATAGTTTGAGATTCACTGCTTTAGGACCACACACTCAAGATGAAAGACAAAAACGAAAAGTAAACAGAGTTAGGGAGATTAAATCTATAACCAAAGACAACATGAGTATTTGATGTCAGCTACTTAAGCTCTAGTTTCCCCCTTGTGGTGAAAGGCTTGTTCCCTGAGGTCTTCTCTCTCGAAGGCTGGGGCAGGAACTCCTTGGGGAACTGGATGAGTAACTGGGATCTTTCAGTCCTGGGGTTGGGCTGTGCCTGTGGCTCAGAAACTCCTCAGCCTGTGACCTCACGGGCTGGATCTGGCCCTCGCCCTGCCGCTCAGACTCTGTGACATCTCCTCAAACCATTCCTGCTCCAGCAGGCGGCTACTGTGCTGCTCTCCTGCCAGCCTGGGGACTATGGTCTCTTAGGGCTTCATTATAAGATGCACCTTTTATCCCCTGGATAGTTTTTATGACTTTGTTCATTATTTACAGGCCAAGTTCAGTGGCCCCTGGAAACACAGTCACAATCTGCAACCCTGCTCTTACATTATGATCTTATTAAGAAATAGATCCCACACAACTGGCACAAGGATGCCAGAAGCTGATATTTCTAATTAGTAAACCAAAATGTGCCTCTGAACGCCCCAAGAGAAAAGGAAATAAAGAAATAAAAGTGAACTATGCAACCAGCAATGAGGATGATTCTGTTACTTCAACTATGCCTAAGATAGCCTGACCTTTCGCTGGAAATGGCCAGTCCTTTCTGGACCGTTAGGCAGAGAACTAAAAGTCAGGAGCTTCATGAAGAGGGTGGAGATGAGGTTAGGCTCGCCAAGGCCTGCCTGCCATCCCATCGCACTGGGGTGACGGGAGGTTCCATCCTGTTTCAGAAATTAGCACACTGAGCCTCTGGAATCCTGTAGGTCTCTCGTAGATTGCAGCCTGTCGGGTGGTGTCCCTCAAGCAGCCCTACCTTCTTAATGTGAAGAGCAGCACTCAGGCAAC
>NW_012106820.1:1433930-1436104 GCF_000951045.1 Mandrillus leucophaeus
GAATGTTAAGGATGGTTTCCAACCATCAGGAATTGGAGGAGGCAAGGAATAATTCTTCTCTAGGAACTTCAGAGGGAGCATGGACCTGCCAACAATTTCATTTCAGACTTCTCATCTTTACAACTCAGAGATAATAAATTTATTTTGTTTTAAGCCACTCAATTCAAGACAGTTGGTTATAGCAGCCCTAGAAAACTAGTACAAAGTCTCCAACTATTTCTGTAGAACTATCTATTTCTTCCTTTAATTCTGTCAATATTTGTTTCATATCTTTTGGGGATCTATTGTTTGATACATATATATTTATAATTGTTAATATCTCCTTGGTGAACTGACCTTTTAAATCAATATTTAATACATTTTTGTCTTTTGCAACAATTTTTGAATGAAAGTCTACTTTATCAAATATTAGTGTAGCCACTCTAGCTCTATTTGCATGGACTATCTTCTTACATCCTTTCCTTTTCAATCTATAATATTTGTGTCTTTGGCTTTAAAATGAGTCTCTTTTAGGCAGCATATAGTTGGACCATTTAAACAAAATCTATTCTGCCAGTCTCTGTCTTTTGACCAGTGAGTTTAATCTGTTTGCCTTTAAAGTGATTACCGGTGAGAAAAAGTTTACTTCTGCCATTTTTAAACTTAGTGCTTTCACGTCTTGTATCTCTTTGCTCACTGATAACCTCCAATATTGCTTTCTTTTGTGTTAGATTGATTTTTTTCTAGTTTGTCATTTTAATTCCCACCTCATTTCCTTTTTCGTGTATTTTTAGATATTTTCTTATGGTTACTATGGAGATTACATTTAATATCTGAAATTTAAAATAATCTAGTGTGAACTGATATCAAATTAGCTACAAGAGCATATTAAAAACTCTGTTCCTGTATGGCTCAGTATCCCCCTTTATGTTGTCACAAATAACATTTTTATACATTGCATGATTATTAACACAAAGTTATAAGTACTATTTAGGCATTTGTTTTTAAAATAAAATAGGAAATAAAAAGAAGAGTTATACATAAAAAATTTGATATTTACCTTTTATATTTACCTGTATAGTTACCTTTACGAGAGCTCTTATTTCTTCATATGTGCTCAAATTCCTGCCTAGTTTCCTTTTATTTCAGCTTGAAGGATTCTATTCAGCATTTCTTATAGGTCGGGCCTCCTAGTGATACACTTCCTCAGCTTTTGTTTATGTGGGAAAGTATTAATTTCTCATTTCCTTGATAATGATAGTTTGCCAGACATAGAATTCTTGGTTTTATTTTATTTTAAACTCTTTAAATATGTCATCCCACTGCACTCTGCCCTCCACAATTTCTTATCCCTTAGGTTCTATTAATTTTTCTTTATTATTTTTTCTTTCTGATCTCCAGACTGGATAATTTCAATTGTCCTAGCTTCAAATTCACTGATTCTCTCATGCCTGCTCAAATCTACTAGTGAACCTCTCTAGGTTAATTATTTATTTCAGTTATCATGCTTTTCAGGCTCAGAATGTCTACTTTGTTCATTTCTTTATAATATCTATTGCTTTGTTGCTATTCTCTATTTTTTCATCTACAATTCTCCTGGTTTCCTTTGTCCACGATTTACTTTAGCTCTTTGAGCATATTTTAGACAGTTAATTTCTTTGTTTAATGAATCCAGTGTTAGGGTTTTATCTGTCTGTTTTTTTCTTTTTTGTGTGTGACAGGTCATACTTTCCTCCTTTGTATGCCCTTGATGTTTGTTGTTGATGTTGAAAACTTGACACTGTGGATATTATAATATTGTAACTATGATAATCAGATCCTTCCCCCTCCCCGCAGTTTGCTGATGGTGATAGTAAAGAACTGTATTCTGTTTTTTATTTTTATTTTTGCAATCTATTTTTTTGTGAAGACTGCATTCTTTATTGTATATAGTCTTGCAATCTGTTTCATTATTTCCTCATTTGACCTGTGTGACCTGACGGAGATTTCCTTATATGCCTGGAGCCAAAACAAAACAAAACAGAAAACAACAACAAAAAAAGATTTTAGTCTTTTCCTATTGGCCCTGAGCTGGTACAATACTTTATTGTTTAGACAGGCCACCTATAAGTCAGCCTGAGCTTTCATGAAGCTCCATGCCCAAAGATACCCAGAGTCGCAAGTCTAGGGCACTGTCAGTTCTTTTTATGAGAATG
>NW_012106820.1:1437725-1439447 GCF_000951045.1 Mandrillus leucophaeus
TGGACTATAACAAATGTGGATGGGGAAAGAAACTGTATCCACAGAATGAGTCATTCTATCCATTTTATTACTAAAATGTTGGTAAGTATTCACATGGGACACAGATATCTTCATGTTTTTCTCCCATTCAAAAAGGTCTGTTCACATACCTCTTCTCCATATTTCGTTTTCACCAATACTCTATATTGTTCCTTCCAAGGACCTGACCATTAAGCCAAACCATTCGCCACGGCTCAGAAATCAGTATAGAATCTCATTGCTGGCCATTTCTCCTCGTAAATAAAGTGAACAACCAGGTGTGCTCCTTGAAGTTTTGTCCATGGAGAGGATTTTTTCTTTATCAGTGTTCTCCAGGAATGATCCAGAGAGGGGCCGCAGTGCTGCAGCTGTCCACTTTTGGGTGGTGCCTGCATATTCTGCAGAACTATCTGTAAACCAGGCTTGAGATTCTGCATATTCTGCAGAACTATCTGTAAACCAGGCTTGAGATTCTTTTCCTCTACAATTGATCACAGGGAACTCTTCATGAGGCCATAGGTGCAGGTTTCTACAGAAGGCATGGACACTTGAGTCACTTCTTCATGTAACTTAATGGTGCCATCAGGGCCTGCTCAAGCTCAATCTTACTACTTCCGTTTGATGATAGATTGCTATTGTACACATCTAACTCTTGAGTTGGTGGGTAAGAAAATACCCAGCTCATAATGGCCAGCTCAGCTTGCATGGTAATTTGATGGACCAGGATTAAGTGTTCAGGCTCTAAAAGGGCCCAGGAATAGGCCAAAAGCTGTTCCTCAGAAAGACAATAGTTATTCACAGAGGATGGCAGAGCCTTTCTCCAGAGTCCTGTGTCTGTACTGTGATTGACTTACAAGAGCCTGCCAAAGGCTCCACACAGCGCTTCTCCCTGCCAGACACTTCAAGTACCATTGGATCTGATGGCTCATGTGACTCAAGGGACACAGCAGCTGCACAGTAACCTAGGCCTTTTGCAGAGCCTTCTCTTTTCTAGGTTCCACTCAAAACTCGCAGCTTTTTAGTTCTCTTTGTAAATGGGCTGGAGCACCCAAATGAGGAATACGTTACCTCCAAAATACTAAGAGGCCTCTAGGCCTTGAGCCTCTTTCTTGGTTGTAGAAGGGACGGGATGTAGCAACTCCCTTTCACCTTACAAGCGATATTTTGACACACCCCGCAGCACTAGGCCCCTAGAAATTTCACTGAGGTAGAATGCCCTTGCGTTTTAGTTGGATTTATTTCCTACCCTCTGACATGCAAATGTCTTACCAATAGGTTCAGAGTGGTTGCTGCTTTACACTCCCTAGGCTAAATCAGTATAATGTCATTAAGGTAATGGACCAGTGTGGTATCTGGCGGAAGGAAAAGGCCTCAGGTTCTGTATGAACTGAATTTATGACACAGGGCTGGAGAGCCGATATACCCCTGGGACAGGACACTCAATTTGTATTGTTGGCCTTGCAGGTTGAAAGCAAACTGCTTCTAATGGCCTTTTGAAACAGATACAGAAAAAAAAAAGGCATTTGCCAGATCAATCTCAGATATCAGGTACCAGGGGATGTGTTAATTTGCTTAAGTAATGAAACCACATCTGCTAAAGCAGCTACAATTAAAGTTCATACTTGATTAAGCTCATGAATCCACTGTCATTCTCTAAGGTCCATCTGTCTTCTGCACAGTCCAAATAGCACAACTGAATGTGGA
>NW_012106821.1:0-952 GCF_000951045.1 Mandrillus leucophaeus
AGTTCTAGCTAGGAGTTGCATATAGTCCAAATTATTCAAAATAATCAGAAAAGAAATACTACTTATGGATATCAAATTCTTAAAAGTGACAGGTTATATGAAAAGTCCAGGATGGGAAAATCTTTAGAGATAGAAAGTAGATTAGTAGTTGCCTACAGCTGGGTGTGGAAGTAGAGATTAAATGTAAAAAGATAAGAGAGGAATCTTATCTTTTAAGAACTGACAGAAATGTTCTAAAACTAGTTTATGGTGCTGGTTGTAAAACTCAATAAATTTACTAAAAATCACTGAATTATATAGCAAATATACAGCAGTAAAGTTGGTTTTTTAAATGACAAGGTGATCATCTGGACTTAGCATTTTAATTGGGACTGGGAGGTAACTAAGAAAGGATGTGCTCAAATTGCAAGTTTTGAGAATATTCATCCCTGTACCTTCTAATAATCTGAATTTTGAAACAGGAGATTATAGTACTTTCGTTTAATAAAAGGCATGCAACTGTTGAAAATAATATAGAATATACAACTATTGAAAAGAATATAGAAAAAATGTGACAACAATCTAAATGTCCATCAATGAAAGTGGAGCACTGAAATTATAGTACAGCCATCCTACAGAAGTGGTGCAGTTCATATTAAGCAGTCAATTTAAGAATGTGTTAAATTATATACAATGACACATATATAAATATTTCCAGGACATACTGAGTGAGAAAGAATGTCAAGCAGAACAATGCACACAGGAGGATATATGAGAATGTGTATGAATTACCTATATATGTACAATGCAAATAACTGCATGTATATTTGGGAAGATAAATGCCAGATTGTTCATTACGCTTAGCTCTTGGAAGTAGAAAAGAGTCGGGGGAGACAACTTCCCATCAAAGCTCAAGGAAGGAGGCTGGGCATGGTGGCTCACACCTGTAATCCCAGCACTTTGGGAGGCCGAG
>NW_012106821.1:3632-5583 GCF_000951045.1 Mandrillus leucophaeus
CACAGATCAGTCCTCACTGAGGCTAAAAAAATCCAAGAAACACCTACTTTCAAACACTCGTTTTTCAAAGTAGATTACCTTGTCGTATTCATTCATGCTCCCGCACAAAATGTCAAAGACAAATTTACAAATGAATTTCTGTCAGCCTTACTTAGTCACCTTGATTTTTTAAGATGAAGCTAAAAACGCAAAAGATGGACCAAAGTGGTATAAAACTGTTGTACCTAACAAATTATTTGTGAGCTTTTTGTTGACATTTTAAACATCTTCATTTTGTTAAAAAAAAAAAAAAAATCTCCATTTACCTTTCATTTCAATATTCTGCTTAGAAAATTACCAAACTACAATAAATTTGTCTGGTCAAAAGCCTAGCTAATGGCATTATCCATCAATTACTGCATCAGTCCGCACTGAAATGGATGCTTAATAAGCATCATCATCACTCAAAACAATGACTATTTTTCTAATGTTCTGGCGTCCAATTATTTTTGCATTGAATGTCACTGAACAGTAACAAAAGTCAAAGCTTAGCATTAACTTTTTCAAAAATTAATCTATCTTCCTATTGTGGGCTTTTATTTCAGTAGATTCAAATTAATGGAGTCAATTGCCTCCATAAAACTATGAAGAATAAACAAAACCATTAGACATCTCGGGTCAAATGGCAAGAAAAAGGCGCCATGATCCTACTGGAAATTAAGATTTATTGACATTTTCAGGGTATAACATTATACGCCAAGCCAAGAAAATACTGCACAATATTGCCCTTTATACGATATCATTAAAAGACTTTCCATATGTATGAATAAGTATATAAATATGCATTATTTGAATTGTGAGGAAATCTTTAAAAACCTTCTCTGGAGATGTTTAATTAAACAAAGAACTAGCCAACTATTTTTCCGGGATTTAGGTTGAGTCGTAGTTTACATAGTATGTAACAAGCCATTTGTATACTCAATTTTTGTTAACCAGAACCATTTTTTCTTTCAATTTCAATAGCTTTAGAGGTACAAGTGGTTTTTGGTTAGATGGATGAATTGTATAGTGAAGTCTGGGATATTGGCGTACCTGTCACCAGAGTAGTGTACACTGTACTCCATAGGTAGTTTTCTATCCATTACCCTCCTCCCTTCTGAGTCTCCAATGTCCATTATACCACTCTGTATGTCCCTGTGTACCTATAACTTAGCTCCCACTTACATGTGAGAACATGCAGTATTTAGCTTTCCATTCCTGAGTTACTCCACTTAGAATAATGGCCCCCAGTTCCATCCAAGTTGCTGCAAAAGACATTATGTTGTAACCAGAACCATTTTAAATGTTCAACGAAGTTTGTTCTTTGAGGAAATTTAGACAGAAATTCATTTTTGATCTATTATTTTAAAATCCGATACACATAGTTTTAATAACACTACTTACAAAAGAACAGACATGATTATTACTCACTGGCCAGTCTAGACAGAAAATTACGTAAATACAAAGAAAGAAGAGTTTCAACTAAATAACACTTGGCACAAGTACACTGTTTGCATGTTCAATGTCCAATGAAGTTTATGAGGTAAATAATATACTATTATCTTAAACCCATCCCAGCTGTCAAGAGCCTGAGGTTATGAAGATAAGAAATGAAAGTATTCTAGGCTCTAGGGGTACATTTGTCAGGCATGCATATATCTAATTGACTAACATGTTTCAAAGTGAATCTTCATTTGAGTTCTCTATTTCTGCTCATCCTCTGCTCTTGCTCTTCTTTGTCTTCATTCATTCATTCAACACATGGTGTTTCAAAAGCCAGATGCTACTCTAGGTGCTCAGAATACAGAAGTGAGCATTACCTACAACTCCTGGCTACCAGGAATGATCTCATCATGTGGCTAAATTCTGATGTTTCCAGACAAGGTTGTTCATAAGCTCACCTGCTCTTAAGAGGCTCAATAAACTGATGAAG
>NW_012106822.1:0-318 GCF_000951045.1 Mandrillus leucophaeus
TGAATGCTTTTACCGATTTATTTCTGGGGTGATCCAATGAGAAAGTCGTTTTCTGAGGGATCCTCATTTGGCTCAGTTCTGCCCTTTAAACCATAGGCCAGTATGGCCAGTTCCATAACCTCTGGTGTTCTTCTCTTCTCTCTCAGTTCTTGTGGAGGAAGTGACCACATCTAAGGGTGACCTGGTTACAAGGTGGAAGGAGGCCTCCTAGCTGGGCTCTGAGTGAGGGAATGATGTGTGCACAGGTAATGATAAGCAACTAGCACTCTTTCGGGCTTTGCAGGATGCCATCGTGAGCTTCAGGGTGCTCCTATCCCC
>NW_012106822.1:3913-4979 GCF_000951045.1 Mandrillus leucophaeus
TTGCTATGTTGCCCAGTTGGTCTCGAACTTCTGGGCTCAAGTGATCCTCCCACTTCAGTCTTCCAAAGTGCTGGAATTATAGGCAAGAGCCACTGCGCCTGGCCTCTATAATCTATCATATAAAACAGAAGTCTCATATAAAGTACTAAGAATGGTGGCTTTTATCACCGACTGTGTGACTTACCTCAGGCAAATACCGCACTAACTTTCTCTGTGCTTTAACTTTCCATATATAAGTGGAGCTTACCTCCAAATTATATAAATCTCACTGAAGGTTATTACTATGCAGTTTTAAGGCCATTACCATGTATCAGCTGCTGCCTTATCTTCTAGAATATTGTTCACTGCTTTAACTGAAATACAACAGAACATTTAAGACAAGTACCCTAGACCCCTCATATGCCAAGCACGATGGGAGAAACCCAGGAGCTTTTTCTGTTTTTGTTTTTTTAAACATAAAGCCTAGCAAATGTTAGCCTTCTCAAAATTCAGAATAATATGAGAAGATGCTTTTGATATTAAATGACTTCAAGTTTAACTGTGGGCATAAAGACAAGGCAAATACAAGTTTCAACTTAAAAAATATAGGCCAGGCACGGTGGCTCACGCCTGTAATCCCAGCACTTCGGGAGGCCAAGGTGGGTGGATCACAAGGTCAGGAGATCGAGACTATCCTGGCTAACACGGTGAAACCCCGTCTCTACTAAAAGACACAAAAAATTAGTCGGGCGTGGTGGTGGGCGCCTGTACTCCCAGCTACTCAGGAGGCTGAGGCGGGAGAATGGCATGAGCCCGGGATCGCGCCACTGCACTCCAGCCTGGGCGACAGAGTGAGACTCTGTCTCAAAACAAACAAACAAACAAAAAAAACATATATGTGTGTGTGTGTGTGTATGTGTATATATATATATGTATGTATACACACATAAAAAGAAAAAATATTTTCTTTTTTTTTTTTTTGAGACGGAGTCTTACTCTGTCACCTAAGCTGGAGTGCAGTGGTGCGATCTCGGCTCACTGTAACCTCCGCCCCTCAGGGTCAAGTGATTCTCCTGCCTCAACCTCC
>NW_012106823.1:0-490 GCF_000951045.1 Mandrillus leucophaeus
TTTAAAAATTGCAAATAGGGCCATCCTAGATCCCCTACCAAAGGTAATCGCTGTTTTTATTTGAAATATGTATCTTTTCAGACTTTTCTGATAGGGTTTTAAACTCTCATTTTAAGTTATAAGGCTAGGCTTGCTTGTTTGTTGAAAAATATCTGAGCACCTATTATGTGCCAGCCTAAGCTAGATACTAGAGAAACAACAAAGAGTAAGACACTGTGTGGGAGGCAAAGTGGCTGGGGCATGGTTGTGTGTAGCGGGGACATTTGGGCAGTGAGCAGGCAATCTCAAGACTGTCTTTTAGTGTCTTGTGGGTGATTTAAAAACTTCGCGGCCCAGCGCAGTGGCTGTTACCTGTAATCTCAGCACTTTGGGAGGCCGAGGTGGGCGAATCACTTGAGGTCAGGAGTTCAAGACCAGCCTGGCCAACATGGTTAACCCCCGTCTCTACTAAAAATGCAAAAATTAGCCGGGAATGATGGTGTGTGCCTGT
>NW_012106823.1:2705-4799 GCF_000951045.1 Mandrillus leucophaeus
TTGTGTTTATTTCAGCCTAAAGTTTCCAAGATGGGTTGTGGAGTTTTCTTTTAATGTTAAACAGATATTGATCCCAGTTACTCTGTTGATAAGAATTTTACCAACTTTCTTCTTGCATTTCAGTTAAACACATCTGAGTTTCTGTGTGCAGAAAATATCTGTTGGAGGGCTAATATGTCCTAAATTATAGTGAAAACTTGTTTATTATGAAATTATATGTAAGTTTTTAAGCATGCCACTTTTTGTGTTTTTCAGATACATTATTCTACATGTGGAATTTACATTTACCAAGCAAAACATAGGAATTGTTTCGGGAAAGACTTCAGCTTTCATAATTTTTAAAAATGTTCCCATAGTAATTGTTGTGATTTCTTTTTTTGTTTTTGTTTTTCTGAGATGGAGTCTCTGTCTCCCAGGATGGAGTGCAGTGGCGCAATCTCGGCTTACTGCAACCTCTGCCTCAGCCTCCTGCATAGCTGGGGTTGCAGGTGCACGCCACCATACCCAGCTAATTTTTTGTATTTTTCAGTAGAGACGGTGTTTCACCATGTTGGCCAGGCTGGTCTCGAACACCTGACCTCAAATGATCCACCCATCTGAGCATCCCAGAGTGCTGGGATTACAGGCTTGAGCCACCGTGCCTTGGGATTGGGTGGGATGGGAACGGGAACAGAAAATTGCTACTTTTTTTTTTTTGAGACAGAGTCTCACTCTGTCACCCAGGCTGGAGTGCAGTGGCATGGTCTCGGCTCATTGCAACCTCCGCCTCCCAGGTTCAAGCGATTCTGCTGCCTCAGCCTCCCGATTAGCTGGGACTACAGGCGTGTGCCACCACACTCAGCTAATTTTTTTGTATTTTTAGTGGAGACAGGGTTTCACTATGATGGCCAGGCTGGTCTCGAACTCCTGACCTCGTGATCCGCCTGCCTCGGCCTCCCAAAGTGCTGGGATTGCGAGCGTGAGCCACCGCGCCCGGCGAAAAATTGCTACGTTTTGCTGATTACATTTTGTGTTATTAGGGTGGGTTTTTAAATTATTTTTGTCACATAAGATGACAAAAATATATTAATGACAAAATGTTTAATATATTATTTTTGTCATATTAAATGACAAAATGTTTAATGTTTTTAATTTTAAAAGGAGTGGCAATATACCAGCTAAATGGTGATTTGGGCCCGGTGCAGTGCCTCACTCCTGTAATCCCAACACTTCAGGAGGTCGAGGCGGGCAGATTGCTCGAGCCCAGGAATTCGAGACCAGCCTGGGCACCAAGACAAAATCCTATCTCTACAAAAAATACAAAACTTAACTGAGCATTGTGGCGTACGCCTGTAGTCCCAGCTACTCTGGAGGCTGAAGTAGGAGGATCACTTGAGCCTGGGAGATTGCAGTAAGCCAAGATCATGCCACTGCACTCCAACCTGGGTGACAGATGGAGACCCTGTCTCAAAAAAAGATGACGTGAACTAGCATGAGGAATGGAAAAATAACCAACTTGAAAGACTCATGGAAAATAAAACCAGTATTAACTTTTTCATTCTGTTCATTCCCACTGACCTATCATGGAAAATAGAACCAGTATTAACTTTTTCATTCTGTTCATTCCCACTGACCTACCTCAAGTCAGCCTCTCCACCAGAACATTGCAATAACCTCAGACTGGTTTTTGTGAACAAAGGAAAGAATAAAAGTTACTGGAGAAAAGCCCTCTCCAGTGTTAACATAATATAATTGCTGTTTTGGGCTTGTTAGCAGGGTCTCTGTAAGATTATTTCTTACAAAATAATTACTGCCTTTGTCTCCCTAAAATGTTTATTTGAGGCATTTTTTTTTTTCTTTTTTGAAAGTTCAGATATTTCTGAGTAGATGCAATTTCTTTTTGTTTTTGTTTTTTGAGATGGAGTCTTGCTCTGTCACCCAGACTGGAGTGTGATGGCATGGTCTCGGCTTACTGCAACCTCCGCTCTGCCTCCTGAGTTCAAGTGATTCTCCTGCCTCAGCCTCCCAAGTAGCTGGGATTACAGGCATGTGCCACCACGCCTGGCTAATTTTTGCATTTTTAGTAGAGACAGGGTTTCACTATGTTGACCAGGC
>NW_012106824.1:0-2559 GCF_000951045.1 Mandrillus leucophaeus
AAAAAAAAAAAAAAAATTATATATATATAGTTTTAACAGAAAGTCAAACTATCCAATACATTTTCTGTTTTTTGTTTTGTTTTGTTTGGATTGTATATGGCCTTGGAGCTAAAGTAACATACATGATCATGAACCATATAGGGACACAGTGACAGAAATGGGAAAGCTGATCCATGATCATACATGCATACATGCATACATACATACACTATGGATTCCAAAGTCCCCTTTGACCTGAAAGTATGAGACGAGCCCACAACCCGTTTGAAATAGATACCCTGCAACCACAACCCAAATTGTATATACATAAGTAAAGTTGTCCTTATTTCAGAGATGATACTATGAATTGAATTGTTTTCCCTCAAATTCATATGAACTCCAGAATGTGACCTTGTTTGGAGATAGGATCTTTGCAGAGGTAATCAAGTTAAAATGAGGTCATTAAGGTGAGCCCCAATCCAGTATGACCAGTGTCCTTATAAAAAAGGGAAATGTAGGTGCAGAGACACACACAGGGAAGACGCTGGGACAACACACGGGGAATATGCCTTGGGAAGACAGAGGCCTAGAGTGTTACACCTGCAAGGCCAGAGCTGCTTACTGTGTTCCTCCCTGACCCCACCTCCCACCTGGGGCTGAGCTTGACCCAGGCCTTACCACCCACTGCTGCTACTCTGCCATAAATCCCTTTTTAAAAAATTTTTAAATATTTATTTGACAAATAAAAATTCTATATATTCAAGGTATACTACGTTGTGATTTGATATAGGTATACACTGTGTTCTGATTACCACAGTCAAGTTAATTAACACACCCAGCACACCACACATAGTTACCATGTTGGTGGCAGAGGGGAGTGAAGACATTTAAAATCTACTCTTTCCAAATTCCGGGTAAATAAAACAGTATCATTCCCTATAGTCACCATGCTGGATCCCTTTTGTTTCATAGGGTTGTTGAAAAAAGACTGCGAATTAAGGACTGAAATGCATGTCTTCCAGATAGGCCTAAATAAAGGATCACACTCGGGAACCAGTTTTAAATAGACCACCCTTTATGGAGCTTCCCTTCATCACCGTGCCCAGTGGAATTGTAACAATGCTAAATGAGTGCCGTTACCTTTTTCACTGCTTTATGTGCTGGTTTTACGGCACCACACAGGTGTCCCCGGAGCCTTGGCTCCTCTGGAGCATCTTACTGATGTGCCACTGCCTCACGAAGAAAGGCCATGTTTTGCCCAAAGTGACTAATAGTTTAACTCAGTCGGTTATTTCAGCTTATTTTTATTGCCCAGTAATGATGCGATGAAACATTTTACTAAGTCGGGGAGCACATCAGCCTTTCCTAGACAATGATAAACAGAATATTTGCCAGCTCAGTCAATGACTGAGTACAACCAAGAGACACTGCAGCCTAAGAGAGGGCAGTCAGAGTGGGGAGGTCACAGAAGGGTACAATAAATCTTCTCCCCAGGGATGTGTACACAGAAAGTCCTTGGTCATTAGAAATGTCATTTAACTGTAAATAATAAGATACATTTGCTAATCAATGCTTGAGATGCTTCCTGAGAGTATTAGTATAGTTTTGCATTTTACTATTTTTTTTCTAGAATCCCTTTAAAATTATGTTGGAGACGGGACAATATGAAAGTAAAATTTATCCCTAAAATTGGCTGTCAGCATGGAAATTATAAATCTCATTTTCTAAACTCTTTGACAGTCCTCACAGCAAACTTTCCACAGAGCAACTGTGAAAACAGACAATGTCAATCTGCAAAGTTTCTGATTGTTTTCTTTCCTCATATTCCGAGGTGTGCATATGTGCCCTGAATTGTATTAAAACATCTGCTACAGATGACAGATTTTATAACAAAAAACAAATAAGCCAATATATCCAAGACCTATCATTTCAAAAGTAAAATATTTAGGAAGCACTAAAAGGGATAAGAATGAAAATACCATTCCCTTTTTTAAGTGATACTAAATAAAGTTGATTACAGAATATGCTTTGTCAAAGTATAAATATAGTATCACCTTTATGGTTTAAATTCTCCAGGTGAGATTTTATAACGTCCGTTATCCAAGAACACATTTCCATAAATATATACATGCTAGTGTTAGAAATGCTTTTGAGTTAGTTTTACTCATATCACAATTTAATTCATTTTTGCTGTGAAATAGATCATATATGTATGGTTAGAAAAATATTACTAATAATTTTTTAAAAGAATATATATTCTGTTACATAAATATACCACATTTGATCAGTTCTACTGTCCCATTTTGTTATTGTTAGGTAATTTTCATTTTTGCTTTTAGATTTGCTTTATAAAATTTAGGGGGGTGGTGTCTGTTTTGTTGTTTTGCTTTTTTTTTTTAGACAGGGAGTCACTCTGTTGCCCAGGCTGGAGTGCAGGGGAGCAATCACAGCTCACTGCAGCCTCTGCCTCTCCAGGCTCAAGCATTTCTTCCACCTTAGCCTCCAGAGTAGCTGGGACTACAGGCCGGCGCCACCACACCCAGCTAATTTTTGTTGTTGTTTTCTTCGTATTTTGTAGAG
>NW_012106824.1:3507-4258 GCF_000951045.1 Mandrillus leucophaeus
TGTCTGTACTGCTTCATCATCAGGGGCACCAAGAAGTTCACATATCACACATTTTCCAACTTTGCCATATTTTTCATGGCAAAATTGGAAAATACAGTGGACTTCATCCATCAAGCCTGTTTTCTCTGAGCCAATATAAATTGACAATGGAAAAGAAAAAGAAACATAACAAAACGAACTCATTATTAAAACTAGATTAACTATACTCTTCAGTTTTACTTATTTTATCCTTACTGATGCTATGTCTCATAGGAAACCATATGAACTGAAAAATATGTCATCACACATTCTTCCCTGGTTTCAACTTCCAAGTCTTCATCCACCTTCCCTGCACCAACTATGCCCCTTAGTAGGACCACATTAGTAGGACTCAAGTATTTCAGTCAGTGGATTTGTACCTGATTCTTCAATGCATCTTTCTCCGCGGCGTCGCCCATGATGATCTTACCGCCAGGTTTGCTGGTCTTCCCCACCGGAAAGGCGGCGCGCAGCCCCTGCTGGTGCTCCCCCAGGCCCTGGCCTTCCCGGAAGCCGCGCTTCTGCATGATGTTGTGCGCCACCGTTCCCACCACGTTAGAGAGGAAGGAGCTACTAGGCCGGTTTGGAGATCTCGGTCTGTCCTGTTCCTCCTTCACTAGGGGAGGAATGGCAGCTTTGGAAGACCGTGATTGAAGTCTTGAATCCTCTTCATAAGGAAAATCTCGGGGTGAGACTTTCTCTACCAGGGAAGTGGGTGGGGCAATGGCAGCTC
>NW_012106825.1:0-425 GCF_000951045.1 Mandrillus leucophaeus
ATATTTCCTTTGGCCTTACGGTCTTCAAAGCGATCCGAAATATCTGTTCTCAGATTCCACAGAAATAAGGCTAGCAAAGGGATCCACGAAATACAGATGTAACTCTGTGAATGGAAGTCACACTTCACAGAACCGTTTCTCAGAAAGTTTCTTTCCAGATTTCATCTGAGTATATTTCCTTTTTCACCATAGCCCTCTTTGGGCTTCCAAATATCACTTTGGCAATTCCACAAGAAGTGTCTTAGCGATAGGTTTCTTTTGGGGAGAGCTCTAACTCTGTGAGATGATTTCACAGAACACAAAGAAGTTTCACAGAAAGTTTCTTTCTGTTTGTTATCGGAGGTTATTTCCTTTGGCCCTCTAGTCTTCAAAGCGATCCGAAATATCTGCTCTCAGATTCCACAGAAATAAGGCTAGCAAAGAGA
>NW_012106825.1:4055-4825 GCF_000951045.1 Mandrillus leucophaeus
AGAACTGTCTTAGCGAAAGGCTTCCTGAAGGGAAAGCTGTAATTCTGTGAGATGATTTCACAGAACACAAAGAAGTTTCTCAGAAATCTTTTTACACTTTGGTATCGGAGGATACATCCTTTGCCCTATAGTCTTCAATTGATCTGAAATATCTGTTCTCAGATTCCACAGAAATAAGGGTAACAAAGAGATCCACGAAATACAGATGTAAGTCTGTGAAATGAATTAACGAAACACTAAGGAGTTTCTAAGAAAGCTTCTTTCAACATTTCATCTGAGGATATTTCCTTTTTCACCCTAGCCCTCTATTGGCTTCCAAATATCACTTTACCAATTCCAAAAGAACTGTCTTAGCGAAAGGCTTCTTTAGGGGAAAACTGTAACTCTGTGAGATGATTTCATAGAACACAAAGAAGTTTCACAGATAGCTTCTTTCTCTTTCTTATCGGAGGATATTTACCTTGGCCCTATACTCTTCAAAGGGATCCGAAATATCTGTTCTCAGAATCCACAGAAATAAGGCTAACAAAGAGTTCCACGAAATACAGATGTAACTCTGTGGGATGAATTAACACAACACCAAGCAGTTTCTCAGAAAACTTCTTTGCAAATTTCATCTGAGAATAATTCCTTTTTCACCATAGCCCTCTATGGGCTTCCAAATATCACTTTGAAACTTCCAGAAGAACTGTCTTAGCGAAAGGCTTCTTGAGGGGAAAACTGTAACTGTGTGAGATAATTTAAGAGAACACAAAGAAGTTTCTCAGAAA
>NW_012106826.1:0-1622 GCF_000951045.1 Mandrillus leucophaeus
TTATGTTATTTTAAATTTTATGACGGAGTCTTGCTCTGTCGCCCAGGCTGGAGTGATCTCAGCTCACTGCAAGCTCCGCCTCCCGGGTTCCCGCCATTCTCTTGCCTCAGCCTCCCGAGTAGCTGGGACCACAGGCGCCGCCACCACGCCCGGCTAGTTTTTTGTATTTTTGGTAGAGACGGGGTTTCACCGTGTTAGCCAGGATGGTCTCGATCTCCCGACCTCGTGATCCGCCCGTCTTGGCCTCCCAAAGTGCTGGGATTACAGGCATGAACCCCCGCGCCCGGCCCCTCATTCCACACTTTCCAATCGCCCATGAGACATTTTCCTCTGCCCCGGTGTTCAGCCCCCCACCTACTTCTGTCCTTGTAGTTCAGCTTCACTGGAGCTTTCCTTCGATTAACAGGTATATTAAGTCAGTCACCTTCTCCCTTAAAAAACAACTTGGCCAAACACAATCGGACCCAGGAAAGGCGTGACCGCGGATGGGGAAGGATTGTGTTACTTCAGCTAAGGCAGAAGGCGTTGCTCATGTGCTTTCCTAGCATTCCTTCAAACTCGCATTCTGTTACGTTCCTTTTTCCTGCCATGCTAGGCGTCCTGGTTGTCCCCGTAGGAGTTCGCTGATGTCCTATATGGGACCCCTAACAAAGGCCATTTCTCTTCCGTACGACCCCTTGAAAATCCTCGGTTCCTGCTCTGGAGGCGCCCCCAGCCCACCGTGTTGAGCAGGATCCTCGCAGGGCGACCCCAGCTTAGCTGCACAGCACCTGCTGGAGTCGCGGGGGCTCGCCCCGCCGGGGAGGGCGGTTCTGGCTCTGGCCGCCCACCTTTCCCATCTGCTGTCAAGACTCAGCACCGGCGGCCACTCCACGGAAACCCCGAAACTGGAGAATGCAGCCGACGCTCTGGAGTGGATGGAGCAAGTCCGCAGGCTTCTGCCTCTCAGCACCCAGGCCTGCAGTGGGCTTTGAACCTGTTCTGATGCAGACAACCCCAGCTCCAACAGAGGCGAATACGTGACTGGAATTTGTGGGGAGCAGGGCAGTCACTGAAGCTGCAGCGGAATTATTACTCTTGGGAATTCCAGTACAGGAAAGCTGGCTTTCAATGAACCTTCTCCCAGAAATACTTTCTAGTCCTCTCTCAAGGCCTGAAGGTAGATGATTTGGATTGACAGAGAATTCTGGGCTTCCTCTTGCTGAGCCTTGCTCGGAGGAAGGGGTTATTTATCTTCCATATAGTCATTAACTGAGAGGATCTCAGTCAAAACATGGAAGCAAAAGAAAAAAGTCTCATTGGGCGTTCTTTTACATGTGCTTCCATGGCATTTTGAACGTATGAACATAGCAATGACCAAAGCGGTAGTTTTGGATTTATTGTGGCCATCATTTGGCCAGTGCTTGCCTGCTCCTCTGTGCTGGAACTCCATGAAGGTCGGGCCGTTTTTGTTTTGCTCACTATTATATTCCTAAGGTGTCACGCAACGTCTGACATGAGGCATTTTTAAATAAATGATCAGATAAGCCGGGCACCGTGGCTCAGGCCTGTAATTCCAGCACTTTGGGAGGCCGAGGCGCGCAGATCATGAGGTCAGGAGATCGAGACCATCCTGGCTAACA
>NW_012106826.1:1672-2443 GCF_000951045.1 Mandrillus leucophaeus
GAGTAGCTGGGACTACAGGCACCGCCACCTCGCCAGGCTAATTTTTTGTATTTTTTAGTAGACATGGGGTTTCACCGGGTTAACCAGGATGGTCTCGATCTCCTGACCTCATGATCCGCCCGTCTCGGCCTCCCAAAGTGCTGGGATTACAGGCGGGAGCCACCGCGCCCGGCTTCATTTCACTTTTTAGTTCCTCAGTTCCTGATTAAGAAAGGAAATAGATGCTCAGCTGTTGGAAGAGAAATTCAGAAACCTAATTATCCATAGCCCTTTATATTTTAAACATTCTTTTAAGTTTAGACAATAACTAGGTTTCTAGGTTTCACTTTTAAGGTTTGTACTACAGAATCTGACTAGATTGCAATATGTAATATTTGACGTATCTTTATGTTTCACCCCATTTTAGTAGACTAGATATTGCAGAGCAAATATTCTTTCTTATAAAATGGGTACCACTGGCGTAGTGTTCAGGGTAGCAAGAGTTCAGCACAGTTCTTTGTCCCTATCTACTTACAGCACACACGTGGCACTCTTTTTTTTTGTTTTTTTTGGACAGAGTCTTGCCCAGCCCAGGCTGGAGTGCCGTGGCACAGTCTCTGCTCACTGCAAACCCCACCTCCTAGGTTCAAGCGATTCTCCTGCCTCAGCCTCCTGACTAGCTGGGATTACAGGCACGCACCTCCACGCCTGGCTAATTTTTGTACTTTTAGTAGAGACGGGGTTTCAGCATGTTTGTCAGGATGGTCTCGAACTCCTAACCTCCTGATCTGT
>NW_012106827.1:0-963 GCF_000951045.1 Mandrillus leucophaeus
GTTGGCCAGGCTGGTCTCGAACTCCTGACCTCAAGTGATCCACCTGCCTCGGCCTCCCAAAGTGCTAGGATTACAGGCCTGAGCCATCGTGCCCAGCCATACATCCTCTTTTACACTTAACTAGAAGAACCACCATCATGCACTGCATAATACTTCAGCCAACCATGGACCACATCTATGGTGGTGGTCTCATAAGATTATAATATTGTATTTTTACTGTACCTTTTCTATGTTTAGGTACACAAATAACACTGTGTTACAATTGCCTGCAGTATTGAGTAGAGTCACTTGCTGCATGGTTTGCAGCCTAGGAGCAATAGGCTATAGCATGTAGCCTAGGTATGTAGTAGGCTACACCACCTAGGTTTGTGTAAGTGTACTCTAGGATGTTTGCACAACAATAAAATCACCTACCACCACAATTCTCAGAATGTATTCTCATCATTAAGTGTGCATGACTGTACTTCAAAACCATACAACCCTGCTAATAAGTGCTACCCTTTTGTACATGGAAGGACGTAAGTCAAGGCCTAGCCTAGTGCCTGGTACATAAGAAACATTAAAACAAAGGTAGTTCTCAGCCAGTTGCGGTGGCTCAGATCTGCAATCCCAGCACTTTGGGAGGCCAAATTGGGAGGATCACCTGAGGTCAGGAGTTTGAGACCAGCCTGGCCAATATGGTGAAGCCCTGTCTCTGCTGAAAATACAAAAAATTAGCTGGGTGTGGTGGCACACGCCTGTAAACCCAGCTACTAGGGAGGCTGAGGCAGGAGGATTGTGTGATCCTGGGAGGTGGAGGTTGCAGTGAGCCAAGATTGTGCCACTGCACTCCAGCCTGGGCAACAGAGCAAGACCTTGTCTCAAAAAAAAAAAAAAAGTAGTTCTCATCTCTCCCTCCCACCTTGATGTCATTTTTGTATTGCTAGACATCACTGACTTAATAAAAGCCTGATACACCATTCT
>NW_012106827.1:2708-4377 GCF_000951045.1 Mandrillus leucophaeus
ATATATATATATATGCAGTATAGTCTGTGAATTAATATAAAGCATAGCAATAACTACAAACGAGTTTTATTAGCATTTGTTGACATAAAATCCTTTCTAGATTTTTTTCAATGTAATATCTTTTTATTTATTTATTTAATACATATTAGATGTAGATATTTTCAGGATCCATGTAATAATCTGATAAATTCATATAATCAAATCAGGGTAATAGGAACATCCATCACTTTAAATATTTATCTTTTCTTTAAGCTAAGGACATTCAAAGTATTCTCTTCCAGCTATTTTGAAATGAACAATTGGTTAATGTTAACATAGATACCTACTGATGTATCAAATGCCAGGTCTTAATTCTCCTAAGTGTGTGTTTGTACCCATTAATCAGTTTCTCTTTATCCAAATCCTTCTCGGCCTCTGGTACCCACCAATCTACTCTCTATCCTCACGAGATCCTTGACAGTTTCCATGTAACCACCATTGCCCGACTTTCTAAAACAAGCCAACAAAAGAGACCTCAAGGTTTTATTGAGAATGTGGGGCTTTGGCTGGGCACGGTGGCTCACGCCTGTGATCCCAGCACCTTGGGAGGATGAGGTGGGTGGATCACGAGGTCAGGAGTTCGAGACCAGCCTGACCAATATGGTGAAACCCCGTCTCTACTAAAAATACAAAAATTATCCAGGCGCGGTGGTGCGTGCCTATAATTCCAGCTATTCAGGAGGCCGAGGCAGGAGAACTGCTTGAACCCGGGAGGTAGAGGTTGCAGTGAGCCGAAATTGTGCCACTGCACTCCAGAAGAGAATGTGGGGTTTTTTTGGTCAATGGGTACAAAGTTTCATTTAGGAGGAATAAGTTCTGGTGTTCTATCACACAGAAGGGTAACTGCAGCTAAGAAGTGTATTGTATATTTCAAAATTGCTAGAAGAGAGGATTTTGAATGTTCTCAACACAAAGAAATGGTAAATGTATAAGGTGATGGTGTATTAGTCCTTCCGTTGCTTATAACAGAATACCTGCAGGTGGGTCATTTATAGAGAAAAGAAATTTCTTGCAGTTACAGAAATTTATTTCTTACAGCTGAGAAGTCCAAGGTCAAGGGGCTGCCTCAGGTAAGAGCTTTCTTGCAGGTGGGGGCTCTACAGAGTCAACCTAACCTATAGGGCATCACATGGCGAGGGGCTGAGCGTGCTCACGTGCTAGCTCATGTCTCTCTTCTTCTTCTTATAAAGCCACCAGTTCCCCGCCATGATAACCCATTAATTCATTAACTCATTAATCTATTAATCCATGAATAGATTAATCTATGAATAGATGAATAGATTAATCCAAGGCAGAACCTTCATGATCCAATGATCTCTTAAAGATCCCATTTCTTGGGCCAGTTGCAGTGGCTCATGCCTGTAATCCCAGCACTTCAGGGAGGCTGAGGCAGGCAGATCACGAAGTCAGGAGTTCGAGACCAGCCTGGCCAACATGGTGAAAACCCATCTCTACTAAAAATGCAAAACGTCTCTGGGCGCGATGGCGCTTGTCTGTAATCCCAGCTGTTCAGGAGGCTGAGGCAGGAGAATTGCTTGAACCCTGGGCACAGAGGTTGCAGTGAGCCGAGATGGCGACACTGTACTCCAGGCTGGGCGACAGAGCAAGACTCTGTCTTGAAAAAAAAAAA
>NW_012106828.1:0-1283 GCF_000951045.1 Mandrillus leucophaeus
TTTTTTTTTTTTTTTAAGATGGAGTCTCACTCTGTCGCCCAGGCTGGAGTTGGTGGCGCAATCTTGGCTCACTGCGACCTCCACCTCCCAGGTTCAAGCAATTCTCCTACCTCAGCCTCCCGAGTAGCTGAGAATACAGGTCCCTGCCACCACACCCGGCTAATTTTTGTATTTTTAATAGAGATGGGGTTTCACCACGTTGGCCAGGCTGGTCTTGAACTCCTGACCTCAGGGGATCTGCCCTCCTCAGCCTCCCAAAGTGCTGGGATCACCGGCGTGAGCCACTGCGCCCGGCCACGATTGTCTTTTAAAACACCCCTCTGGAATGGATGAACCTGGAGGACATTATGCTAAGTGAAATAAGCCAGACACAGAAAGACAAATAGCGCGTGATCTCACTTATCTGTGGAATCGAAAAAGAATTGAACTCATAGAAGCAGTGGTTACGGGGATGAGGGCACAGGGGAAGGTGGGGGATGTAGGTCAAAGAGTACAAGCTTTTGGCCGGACCCGGTGGCTCAAGCCTGTAATCCCTGCACTTTGGGAGGCCGAGACGGGCGGATCACGAGGCCAAGAGATCGAGACCATCCTGGCTAACATGGTGAAACCCCGTCTCTACTAAAAAATACAAAAAAAGACTAGCCAGGCAAGGTGGCGGGCGCCTGTAGTCCCAGCTACTCGGGAGGCTGAGGCAGGAGAATGGCGTGAACCCGGGAGGCGGAGCTTGTAGTGAGCCGAGATCCGGCCACTGCACTCCAGCCTGGGCGACAGAGCGAGACTCCTCAAAAAAAAAAAAAAGAGTACAAGCTTTCAGCTTTCAGATAAACACGTTTTAACCAGGCAGGATGGCTTGTGCCTGTAATCCCAGCACTTTGGGAGACCAAGGCGAGAGCATCGCTTGACGCCAGGAGTGCAAGGCCAGCCTGAACAACATAGCAAGACCTGTCTCCACAAAAAAATTTAAAATTAACCAAGCATGGTGGCACACACCTGTAATCCCAGCTACACGGAAGGCTGAGGTAGGAGGATCTCTTGAGCCCAGGAGTTCGAGGTTGCAGTGAGCTGTCATGGTGCCACTGCACTCCAGCCTCGGCAATACAGCAAGATCCCATCTCTAAAAAAAAAGTTCCAGAGACCTAAGGTACAGCATGGTGACTATAATTAATAATAGCAGGGCCGGGCGCAGTGACTCACGCCTGTAATCCCAGCACTTTGGGAGGCCGAGGCGGGCAGATCACGAGGCCAGGAGATCGAGACCATACTGGCTAACACCGTGAAACCCC
>NW_012106829.1:0-4549 GCF_000951045.1 Mandrillus leucophaeus
GGTGAAACCCCATCTCTACTAAAAATATAAAAATTAGCCAGGTGTGGTGGCGCATGCCTGTAATCCCAGCTACTCAGGAGGCTGAGGGAGGAGAATTGCTTGAACCTGGGAGGCAGAGGTTGCAGTGAGCCAAGATCGTACCACTGCACTCCAGCCTGGGCAATGAGAGCTAAAGGAAACTCTGTCTCAATAACAACAACAAGAGTTCAAGAACAGTCTGGGCAACATAGCGAGACCTGGACCCAGTCTCTTTTTGTTTGTTTGTCTGAGACCTGTCTCTTATACACATCTAGATGTGTATAAGAGACAGGGTGGGTAGATCACTTGAGGTCAGGAGTTCGAGACCAGCCTAATCAACATGGTGAAACCCCATCTCTACTAAAAATATAAAAATTAGCCAGGTGTGGTGGCACATGCCTGTAATCCCAGCTACTCAGGAGGCTGAGGGAGGAGAATTGCTTGAACCTGGGAGGCAGAGGTTGCAGTGAGCCAAGATTGTACCACTGCACTCCAGCCTGGGCAATGAGAGCTAAAGGAAACTCTGTCTCAATAACAACAACAAGAGTTCAAGAACAGTCTGGGCAACATAGTGAGACCTGGACCCAGTCTCTTTTTGTTTGTTTGTCTGAGACCGAGTCTCCCTCTGTCACCCAGGCTGGAGTGCGGTGGTGCAATCTCGGCTCCCTGCAACCTCCTCCTACCAGGTTCAAGCGATTCTCCTGCCTCAGCCTCCCGAGTAGCTGGGATTACAGGTGCGGTCTACCACACCCAGCTAATTTTTTGTATTTTTACTAGAGACGGGGTTTCACCGTGTTGGCCAGGCTGGTCTCGAACTCCTGACCTCAAGCGATCCACTCACCTTGGCCTCCCAAAGTGCTGGGATTGCAGGCATGAGCCACCATGCCTGGCCCAGCCTCTTTTTAATTTAAAAAAAAAAAAAGAAAAATGAAATGTCATGGACTTTGAATGTAGACACTGGGTTAAAATTTTGGCTGTATGACTTTAGACGAGTTACTTATTCCTTCCTACTAGTTTATTTTCTTGACTGCAAAATGAGGATAATACCAACGTAAGGATTAAACAGTCCATAAAGAGATGAACACAGGCCCTGGCACTTGGCAGGAGCCCCATCAATCTCGTCAGGCCCCAGTTAGGATTCTGTAGGAATAAGCAGGCTCGTTGTATACATTGTCCTTTGGTTCTCAAAAACAGTTTGGCCTCTTAGTATAGAATTCTGTGAGGTAGGTGAAAGTTCTTCCTACAGCCTTGCTTATGTTATTAATTTACTCAACGAAGTTTTCCAGAGCCAAGGTAACCTTTAGAGCAGTCAGGTGCAAACGGGTCTGGAGCAATGTTACTCTCTTCCCTGGCAGAGAAGAGCTCACTGCATCTCCCTGGAATGTGGGGAGATGACTGGGGAGTGGATGGGGCCTAGCCCTCCCCAGAGAAGAGTCTCTTTCTGATCACTGCTGTCTGTGGTGGGGCATTCAGACTCCAGGAGTCCCAACTGGATGGCTCCAATCCCTCATTTCATACGTGACCAGACAGGTTTTTTGTGGATATGTAATTGATGGGTGGTGGGGTTGTGGCAAGGGCTGGGGCTTAGAGTGAGGCTGGCTCAGATCGGGTTCTGGTTCTGCCACTACTCAGAGATCGAGCTGGCCAACTTGATGCAAGTTACCTAACATCTGTGATTCTCAGTTTCCTCGTCCCTAAAATGAGGATAAGATTATCTACTTTACACTGTGTGCATTACAAGGAGATCATGTTTTGATTAAAATGGGGAGTGTCATTTTCCTAATATTTGCTTACACTTGTCTCTGATCCTTTTTGTTGTTGTTGTTGTGGGGGATGGAGTCTCACTGTCACCCAGGCTGGGGTGTAGTCGTGGCGCAATCTCTGCTCACTGCAACCTCTGCCTCCCGGGTTCAAGCGATTCTTGCACTTCAGCCTCCCGAGTAGCTGGGATGACAGGTGCACACCACCAAGACAGGTCTCAAAAAAAAAAAAAACCACCTTTCTTTTTTTTTTTTTTGAGACAGAATTTTTCTCTTGTCACCCAAGCTGTAGTGCAATGGTGTGATCTTGGCTCACTGCAACCTCTGCCTCCCGGGTTCAAGCGATTCCTCAGCCTCCCAAGTAGCTGAGATTACAGGTGTGCACCATCACACCTACCTAATTTTTGTATTTTTGGTAGAGATGGGGTTTCGCCATGTTGGCTAGGCTTGTCTCAAACTCCTGACCTCAGGTGATCCACCTGCCTCAGCCTCCAAAAGTGCTGAGATTACAGGCTTGAGCCACCGTGTGTGGCCAATTTTTGTATTTTTTAGAGAGGTGGGTTTTCGCCATTTTGCCCCCTGGGCAATGAGAGCTAAAGGAAACTCTGTCTCAATAACAACAACAAGAGTTCAAGAACAGTCTGGGCAACATAGTGAGACCTGGACCCAGTCTCTTTTTGTTTGTTTGTCTGAGACCGAGTCTCCCTCTGTCACCCAGGCTGGAGTGCGGTGGTGCAATCTCGGCTCCCTGCAACCTCCACCTCCCAGGTTCAAGCGATTCTCCTGCCTCAGCCTCCCGAGTAGCTGAGATTACAGGTGTGCGCCACCACACCTGGCTAATTTTTGTATTTTTAGTAGAGACAGGGTTTCACCATGTTGGCCAGCCTAGTCTCGATCTCCTGACCTCGTGATCTACCTGCCTCAGCCTCCCAAGTAGCTGAGATTACAGGTGTGCACCATCACACCTACCTAATTTTTGTATTTTTGGTAGAGATGGGGTTTCGCCATGTTGGCTAGGCTTGTCTCAAACTCCTGACCTCAGGTGATCCACCTGCCTCAGCCTCCAAAAGTGCTGAGATTACAGGCTTGAGCCACCGTGTGTGGCCAATTTTTGTATTTTTTAGAGAGGTGGGTTTTCGCCATTTTGCCCCCTGGGCAATGAGAGCTAAAGGAAACTCTGTCTCAATAACAACAACAAGAGTTCAAGAACAGTCTGGGCAACATAGTGAGACCTGGACCCAGTCTCTTTTTGTTTGTTTGTCTGAGACCGAGTCTCCCTCTGTCACCCAGGCTGGAGTGCGGTGGCGCAATCTCTGCTCACTGCAACCTCTGCCTCCCGGGTTCAAGCGATTCTTGCACTTCAGCCTCCCGAGTAGCTGGGATGACAGGTGCACACCACCAAGACAGGTCTCAAAAAAAAAAAAAACCACCTTTCTTTTTTTTTTTTTTGAGACAGAGTTTCACTCTGTCGCCCAGGCTGTAGCGCAGTGGCACAATCTCAGCTCACTGCAACCTCCGCCTCCTGGGTTCAAGCGATTCTCTGCCTGCCTCAGCCTCCCAAGTAGCTGAGATTACAGGTGTGCACCATCACACCTACCTAATTTTTGTATTTTTGGTAGAGATGGGGTTTCGCCATGTTGGCTAGGCTTGTCTCAAACTCCTGACCTCAGGTGATCCACCTGCCTCAGCCTCCAAAAGTGCTGAGATTACAGGCTTGAGCCACCGTGTGTGGCCAATTTTTGTATTTTTTAGAGAGGTGGGTTTTCGCCATTTTGCCCAGGCTTGTCCCAAACCCCTGGGCTCAAGCAATCCTCCTAGCTGTTTCCCAAATAGCTGAGACTACAGATGTGAGCCTCCGCACCTGGCCTGCTTTTGGACTGGTGTGCCAGTTCACACATGCCAGAAACTGCGTTCTGAACTGCAGAGATGCATTTACCTGTCAGCACCTGAAAACTTCTTCCTCAGTTGAGTCCAATTATCAGCTTCATGTGCCATCTGCCAATCCAGATGAAACTTGGCAAATACAAAGCTGTCCTTTTCCAGGTGACGCTCCCCACCTTCTTTTTCCTCCACCATGTCATTAACAACCGAAAAGCTCCTGCATGATCAGACCTGTGTATCTATCCATCATCAAATCCTACTCCTTTTTCGACACTGGGACCCTCCCGAGGCTGTCCCAGCCCCGCACTTGCTAGCATGCCCTGCAGACATGACCCTTGCTGGGCTCTGATGAGCCTTCAGGCCTCCACTCCAGGTGTCACTGTTTTGTCTCCCCTCTGCTCTCAGAGCCTCCTCTGCTAGACGCCTCAGCCGGGCCGGCCCTCTGTCTTAGAAGTGAATGTACTGATCAGGTCTTAGGGATTTATTAATGATGCTCCTGGGGCTGGAGGCAGTGGCTCACGCCTGTGATCCCAACACATTGGGAGGCCGAGACAGGAGGACCACTTGAGTTTAAGACCAGCCTGGGGAACATAGTGAGACTCTGTCCCTATACAAAATAAAAATAGGGGCCGGATGCGGTGGCTCACGCCTGTAATCCCAGCACTTTTGGGAGGCCAAGGCAGGTGGATCACAAGGTCAGGAGTTCGAGAACAGCCTGACCAACAAGGTGAAACCCTATCTCTACTAAAAATACAAAAAAATAAAAAATTAGCTGGGCATAGTGGTGGGTGCCTGTAGTCCCAGCTACTGGGAAGGCTGAGGCAGGAGAATCGCTTGAACCCGGGAGGTGGAGGTTGCAGTGAGCCGAGATCGCACCACTGCACTCCAGC
>NW_012106830.1:0-943 GCF_000951045.1 Mandrillus leucophaeus
TAAACTTGGTAAGAATGGAGCGCCTAACACCTTACAGGGATTCAGAGCAATCACCATCATCTATGACCAGATAGGGGATCTCATAGGAAATCTGGAAGACACATCAGTCTCTGGCTCCCTGGTTAGGCCCAGTTCTGCCCAACCCACCTGTACAGGCCCCACACACCCAGTGCCCACCAAGTCATGTCAGCCAGGAGGACCCGTGCTCATCCCCTGAAGTATCCGTGGGAGCCTGCATCCCACAGGGACCCACATCTCGGGGCCAACCTCTATGGGGGCCTCTTGGTTATGGTGGCAGGGGAGGGTAGTTGACCTCCAGCCCTCCCATCCTGGCCACTGTATTTTGTGGGGATCATTCAGTCCTGGAAACTTCCTGGGGACCCCAGAAGGAAGAGAACAGGGTGATCATGGCAACCTCAGCCCCAGGCTCTGGGCCCAAGCACAACAGAAGGTAGAGAACAGGGTGGTCATGGCAGCCTCAGACCCAGCCTCTGGGCCAGAAGTTGATAACGACCAATTGAGAGCAACCACTGAATTCGATCCTCTTACAGATACACCAGAAGTTGGCGAAAAACTGAATGTCGACCATTCTATGGTCATCCAGCATTTGAAGCCAATTGGAAAGCTGAAAAATCTTGATAAGTGGGTGCCTCATGAGCTGACCAAATATTTTAAAAATCATCCTTTTGAAGTGTCATCTTCTCTTGTTCTATGAAACAACAATGAACCATTTCTTGATCAGATTGTGACATGTCACGAAAAGTTGATTTTATACAACAGCTAGCTCACTGGTTGGACTGAGAAGAAGCTCCAAACCACTTCCCAAAGTCAAACTTGTACCAAAAAAGGGTCATGGCCACGGTTTGGTGGTCAGCTGCCGGTCTTCTGATCCACTACACTTTTTGAATCCTGGTGAAATCATTACATCTGAGAAGTATGCCAA
>NW_012106830.1:5520-6627 GCF_000951045.1 Mandrillus leucophaeus
CTCCCAAGTAGCTGGGATTACAGATGCCCACCACCACGCCCGGTTAATTTTTGTATTTTTAGTAGAGATGTAGCTTCCCCATGTTGGTCAGGCTGGTCTTGAACCCCTGATCTTGTGATCTGCCCACCTCGGCCTCCCAAAGTGCTCGGATTACAGGCCTGAGCCATCGTGCCTGCCCTCTCCACTCTTTTTAGGCAGAGGGGAGTAAGGTTTGCTTTAAGTTAGGAGGGACTCCCGTGTACCCAATCCATTTGTGTAAATTTCTTCCTTCAGAGTTCTTCAAATCAGCATCACCATTGTTGAAGGCCTCCCACATTGTAATAATTGTGCTACAGGGTTTTAGGAACATGAAGTTTATGTTTGGCTGAATTAACCTCCTTACTGTGGCACAAGGGGGCCATAGGTGTTTTCACCAATTATGAAGCGGGTTCACTGCGTAATGGCTACCAACTTTTCAGAGTACAATGAGACCAAACACATCCATACATAAATTCCATGAAGTGAATTTATTACTTACAAATAGCAAACAAAAGACAACAGAAGCCTAGGATTCAATATGAACCGCTACCACAAGATCAGGAAGGCTACCCAGAGCAGATGGATGGAGTTTTGACTGTAAATGCTTCACTTGCACTACAACTGAGGGACCCCAGAAAGCAGCCCACCTTGGGTTTTCTCCCAAGATGTGGTTTGCTGGACACAAACGTTAAAGGCCACTCTGTTTCGAGCAGGGACTCTAACAGAGCCTGCGCTGTTCTGACCAATGTCACCTGATTATCAGGATATTGCCTTCCCAGCATATCCTACAGTTATCTTGAGAACTACCAGTAAGAAAGGGAGGAAAATGGCCCTGCACCCTTAAAACTGAAGGATCAGGATATTTGTTGTGACAGAGGCACAGACAGTAGCGACAGACTGTTCTTGTGAGCCATCTACTAGTTCTCTTGAACCATGAGGCACCATGGATGTACACCTCATCAGGAGGGTGTAGGGGACAGCGGCAAGGGGAGCAGCAGCACAAGAAACAAACAAGGCCACTATTTCTGCCTACATAATTACTATTGTCCTGGAGTGTACAATAATTAATAATGTTCACATGGCTGCCCT